>NW_022436956.1:29501885-29781639 GCF_009761245.1 Sapajus apella | reverse complement strand
TAGAATTAGCTTATCCTTTCCTGATTTAAATCCTGGTGCTTGCTTCTATAACTTACTAATAAATGGCATTTTTAGCATCTTTTTTCTAGAATAAGACACTGTCATCTATATTGAAAACCTGTTCAGGTAGTATAGTTTCTCTTCAATGATTTTCTTCATAGTTTCTGGAAACTAATCTGCTGCCTCTTGATAACCAAAAGCTGCATCTCCTGATATCTGGACATTTTTTAAACAAAAGCACTCCAAAGCTATCAAACTGTCTTTGGCTGTCATTAAAGTATCCAGCTTTAGATCCTTCCCCTTTATTTTGCTTTTTTTTTCTTTTTTCCATTTAACTTGTTTTAGTGTTTCTTCACAAATGGTGAAAAATACTAAAGTACAGATAAGGAATAGTCATAATGTTGTGACCAACATTATAAATACGGAATTATAAATAAATAAATACATACATTAATTTATTTATTTAATTGCATGTTAGGTTTTGGGGTACATGTGAAGAACATGCAAGACTGTTGCATAGGTACACACCTGGCAGTGTGATTTACTGCCTTCCTCCCATCACTTATATCTGGCATTTCTCCCCATGGTATGTCTCCTCAACTCCCCACCCCCTGCTGTCCCTCCCCTATTTCAACCCAAAAGACCCCAGTGTGTAGCGCTCCCCTTCCTGTGTCCATGTGTTCTCGTTTTTCAACATCCCCCTATGAGTGAGAACATGCGGTGTTTGATTTTCTGTTCTTGTGTCAGTTTGCTGAGAATGATGGTTTCTAGATTCATCCATGTCCCTATAAAGGACACAAACTCATCATTTCTGATGGCTGCATAATATTCCATGGTGTATATGTGCCACATTTTCCCTGTCCAGTCTATCATCCATGGGCATTTGCGTTGGTTCCAGGTCTTTTCTATTGTAAATTCTGCTGCAATGAACATTCGTGTGCATGTGTCCTTATAGTAGAACGATTTATAATCCTTTGGATATGTACCCAGTAATGGGATTGCTGGGTCAAATGGAATTTCTATTTCTAGGTCCTTGAGGAATCGCCACACTGTCTTCCACAATGGTTGAACGAATTTACACTCCCACCAACAGTGTAAAAGTGTTCCTATTTCTCCACATCCTCTCCAGCATCTGTTGTCTCCAGATTTTTTTAATGATTGCCATTCTAACTGACGTGAGATGGTATCTCAATGTAGTTTTGATTAGCATTTCTCTAATGACCAGTGCTGATGAGCATTTTTTCATGTTTGTTGGCCTCATGTATGTCTTCTTTTGTGAAGTGTCTGTTCTTATCCTTCCCGCACTTTTGAATGGGCTTGTTTGTTTTTTTCTTGTAAATCTGTTTTAGTTCTTCGTAAATTCTGGATATCAGCCCTTTGTCAGATGGGTAAACTGCAAAAATTTTTTCCCATTCTGTTGGTTGCCAATTCACTCTAATGACTGTTTCTTTTGCCGTGCAGAAGCTGTGGGGTTTGATTAGGTCCCATTTGTCTATTTTGGCTTTTGTTGCCAATGCTTTTGGTGTTTTGGTCATGAAATCCTTGACTAGGCCTATGTCCTGAATGGTTTTGCCTAGATTTTATTCTAGGGTTTTTATGGTGTTAGGTCTTATGTTTAAGTCTTTAGTTCATCTAGAGTTAATTTTAGTGTAAGGTTTCAGGAAGGGGTCCAGTTTCTGCTCTCTGCACATGGCTAGCCAGTTTTCGCAACATCACTTATTAAACAGGGAATCTTTTCCCCATTGCTTGTTTTTGTCAGGTTTTTCAAAGGTCGGATGGTTGTAGATATGTTGTGTTGCCTCTGAGGCCTCTGTTCTGTTCCATTGGTCTTTATCTCTGTTTTGGTACCAGTAACATGCTGTTTTGATTACTGTAGCCTTGTAGTATAATTTGAAGTTTGGTAGTGTGATGCCTCCCACTTTGTTCTTTTTGCTTAGAATTGACTTGGCTATGCGGGCTCTCTTTTGGTTCCATATGAAGTTTAAAGTGTTTTTTTTCCAGTTCTGCAAAGAAGGTCATTGGTATCTTGATGGGGATAGCATTGAATTTGTAAATTACTTTAGGCAGTATGGCCATTTTCACGATATTGATTCTTCCCAACCATGAACACATTGGTGCTAAATATCTAATATGTCTATATGTATAGACAAATATAATTACATAAATAATATATTAAATAAGAACAAACTTTTGCTTGAGCATTTTAGAAATTCTGTCTGCTTTGTCCAGGCCTTGAACCCCAATGGACCTACTCTTCTCTCTACTTTACTATCTCCTTTAAAAAATTATATTAACTTGAATATGATGATTTGAGGAATTGGTTCTTTATATATAGTGCTATGTATATGCACATTTCACTTTTTTACTCATTCGATACATATAATGATCATATGATGTGGATAATATTATTAATCCCATTTTGCAGATAAGAAAACTGAAGCACAGAGCTTGAACACCTTCCCAATGTCACAAAACAAGGAAGTGGTAGAGCGAGAATTCAAATCCAGGTGGCCCAGCTGCAGAATCTGGTTCTTCATCATTATTATAGGCCATCTCTCAGAACCTGCTTGTAGAAAAGATGACAGGACTCTGGCACATAGTAAGAGCTTAATATATTCTATTGATTGTTAGAGTTAGATTAGTGTTACTATCTTATACAGCCTCGAAATCAGGTGCTGTGCCACCTGTTTACCTTTGTACTTTTTATGCTGCACACTCACGACTGAGCTAGATAGCACAGACAAATAATAGCTTCTTCATCTGATGAATAATAAGGCTGCATACTTGTCAAGGGATGAGATGAGTCAGAATGAGAATCTAGTTTTTCTGATCCCTGGGCCAGCTCTCTCTAGTATCACAAGCCACTTTTCTTGCAAGTATTGTGCCGAGTCCTCTGAGAAGACAAGGAAGGTAATATTGAGGGGAGAGGAAGGTCTGCTTTCAAAAGGCAAAGTGTGGACTGAAGGACAAAAGCATAAGTGCAGGGAAAAATATATGACAACAAAAGAGAAGTAAAAATCCTTTAAAGGGCAAGACAATCTAAGAGTGCTATAAAAGGACTTCAGAAAAGCATAGATTTAAAAGTACTCAGGGCTTTAAAGAATGACAGGCCTTTGAATCCCCAAATGAAGAACAGAGGTAACTCTATTAAGGAGAGCCTACTGTGTACCAGGCATTTTGGTGAGTGCTTTATGTACAATCGGCATTGTTCACTCAGCACCACAGTGAAGAAGATATTAGTAGTATATTCCCATTTTACAGATGGCAAACTGGCCCCAACCAGATTAAAACTCTTGTATAAAGTCACATAGTTAATTTCCAGTGGATATCAAACTTAAGTTCACTCTTCCAATTGCAAAACCCAGGCTATTTCATGTGCAAATATAAGAGATGGGAAGATACTCCATGCCAATAGAATGTCATAAAAATTTAAAGCACAGAAATCGGAATGCAGACTGTAAAAACAAAATTATCAGGATAAATTGGTTTCTTTATAAGGCAGTTATTACTAACTGATATTTTATTTATTTGTCTGTCTAGTGCTAAAAAATTGGCTTCTAGGAAATAATGACATGTCCATCTTCTTTGCTTCAATACGCACATCACCTAAAACAATGGTCACGTCACATAAAATGATGGTTATCAGTATATATTGTAAAATATAAATGATTTAGAGTAAAAGGAAGAATATGTATCAAATATAGCAAATTTGTTAATGAAATTTGTGAAGAGAGATAAATGTTGAAGAATATGAATTACTGCGTTAATCATAACACATTTCTTCATTTTATTTTCATCCATGAAATATTTATTGAGTATCTAATAAATATCAGGGAACTGAATTAGGATATAAGGATTTATTAATAAAACAAGAATATGGTATTAACCTTTTCCATAAGGACTTTTGCTGACTACTAGAGAATGCAGACGTGAGTTAGTAACTAAACGCCAGTTGAAGTTACAAAGTTAAAGTCTGCATGGTTGGCAGGTGATGCATGGAATCCATTGCTCCATTGCTAGGTGAACAGATCTGGCAATAGCTTATTTCAGAGAACAAAAGCCTGCAGCTATTTCATTCTCTCGTAAGTTTAATGTGGACCAGAAAAATTTTAGGCTGTATTCATCTTAATACACTCAAAAATATTTACTGTGACCCTACTAATTATAGATTATACTCAGTGAGAATAGTATACATTAATAAGAACATAGAGTCTTGACTTTGTAAAACTTACATTCCAGTAGAAAAGAGGGACTTAATAAGTCCACAGGCCAATAAATAAAATACTTGCTATTCATAATACATACCACAAAGAACAAATACGTGGAGGGGTGAATTAATTTCCTACTGCTTCTGTAACACATTATCACAGATGTAGTGGCTTGACACAACACAAGTGCGTTAGCTTATCGTTCTGGGGGTCAGAGTCTGAAACGGGTTTCACTGGGCTCATATGAAGGTGTGGGCAGGGCTGTGTTACTTCTGAAGGCTCTAGGGGACAATTCCTTCTCTTACCTTTCCTGGATTTTAGAGGCTACTCAAATCTTTTGGCTCATAGCCCTGTGTCACTCTGATCTCTGCTTCTGTTTTCACATCTACTTTGACACTTTTGCTGCCCTGTTTCCCTTATAAAGACTGTTGGGAATAAATCTGGTGCATCTGGATGAGCAGGGTATTCTCTCAATCTCAAGGGACTTAATCACATCTGCAGAGTTTCTTTTGCCATGTAAGGTACAAAATTTACAAATGCGGGTAATTGGGACATGGACAGGTTTGGGAGTTCATTATTCTACCTACCATAGAGTTAATGCTGAGAAACAAGGCACTTGGGGGCAGCAAAATTTCCGTAAGAAAGTTCTCACTGAGTTGGTGATACTATGTATTCTATGGAACAATTAAAGGGGAATCACTATTCCACTTATTCTGAAACTACCTAGATCATATCGAGAAAGTTTTCTTTTATCTTTGGAGACCAATTTTAAATAAGCTTTTAGCAAACTACAGAATATAGAATTTTCAAATCTGAAAAACGAAGACATAAGGAAATTGCAACGTGATAGAATACTGTGACTTTGAGCCTATTTTACAGTGGATTGTAAGTTTAAAAGCATGTAATTATGTTGCAATTGTTGTCATGATCATTGTCATCATGAAACAAAAGAATTGCCAACATAAAATCAAATATAATAAGTAATAGTGTTGGAATCTTAAATATGATTTAAAATATAATTGCAAATTCTTAATACCTCCAGTTTTAACAAAATATGTATTTCCTATCTTTGTGAAAAATGCCTAGCGTTATGACAGTCTAGAATCAATAATCACCTCTAGTTTCCAATACAATTTCTAAATATTATTTACCACTAAAAGGGGCAAGGACTTCTTGGAGAAGTAGCTGATCCCAGGCAGGGGTCAGAAAATTTACAACATCAATGTAGAATGTTTTCTTGAAGCAAAAAGCAAGAAAGCTCTTATGGGTCATGCTAAAGAGACACAGGAGCCTAACTAAAGGACTTCCACTGGCCGAGATGGGAAAATTTTAACTTCAGAAAGAATAATGTCTTTAAATAATTATTAAAACACATAGGGTATATTAAAAGCAGTGAGTATGAACTGAGTTTCTTAGAGGGTAGGAGAAACCAAACAAAACTCTTGAGCACTGGTAAAAGTTGCCAGTGCACCAATTAATTAATAATTAAAGTGAAAAATAAAGTTTTTATCTTGATCTTTTCATGTGAATTATATTTCTGAATTTGATAATGAAAGTGAAATAATTAAGTCTTTATCTTGATCTTCTCATGTCAATTATGCTTCAGCCTAATAAAGTTAGGAGCTAGAACATAAGGGGAAATTATTGTATTAAGAAGTCCAGGTAATTAATAAATGGAGAAAAAATTAGAAAAATCTATAATTTCACAGGTTGTTATGACAGGTACGATTATGGGAGTGGCAATCAGTGGGTGGTAAAATCATTAGTGAAGGTTGACCAGGACCTTTATAAAGAAAGGATCAAGCTGAACCCACAGATCATTTCTAGTATCACTAAACCTGAGACATTTCAAGTATTATGTACCTTCTAATATTCTGCAGTATGAGGTACTCAGCATCACCTAAGAAGTATTCTTGCAAAATAAAATCAGCCTGAATCTAATCACAATTTTAGAAGTAACTTTCAGCCGGGCCTGGTGGCTCATGCCTGTAATCCCAGCACTTTGGGAGGGATTCACCTGAGGTCAAGAGTTTGAGACCACAGTGACCAACAGCCATAACTACAGCATTCAATACAGTAACATGCTATACAGGTTTATGGTGTAGCAGCAATAGGCTATATCATATAGCCTAGGAGTATAGTAGGCTGTGCACTCCATAATACTTGCACAATGACGAAATTGCCTAATGGCACCTTTCTCAAACATGTTTAGTAGACACAGGCAAAAACCTGTCTCTACTAAAAATACAAAAAGTAGCCAGGTGTGGTGGCACATGCCTGTGATCCCAGCTACTTGGGAGGCTGAAGCAAGAGAATCGCTTTAATCTGGGAGGCAGAGTTGCAGTGAGCCGAAATTGTGCCATTGCACTCAGCCTGGGTGACAAAGTGAGATCTCGCCTAAAAAAAAAAAAAGAAGTAATTTTCACTTGACAGCAAATCTAGGCCACAGATGACCTAGGTAGACACCACCAAGTGCCCTGTTTCTCAACATTACCTCCATGGTTGGCAGAATAATGGACTCCCAAACTTGTCTGTGTCTTAATTACCTGCATCTATGAATTTGTTACCCTACGTGGCAAACAATCAGCCAAATCCAGAATGTCAGCTATTTTATAAGACAACTTACAGAATTATTTAAAAAACTTTTTGTGCTTAAAAAAGGGAAAATCAAAAAATACTTATAAGAGACTTAGGTATAACCAGATGCAAAAAGCAGATATCATTTGCATTTGGATTTATGTAAACCAAGTACATACTTTTTTTCAAAATAAATAATGAACTGAATGACATCACAAAATTATATAAATATTCATGAGTTCATACTGATATATAGTCATGCACTACATAAGACATTTTGGTCAAGAATAGACACTATAAGATGATGGTCACATAAGATTATAATGGAGCTGAAAATTTGTCATCTAGTTTTTACTATACTATACATTGTTTCATTATTTATAGTGTACTTCTTACAGTGATATATTTTTTTTATGTTAACTCTGAAACAACCTTAGGCATAGTCTTCAGGCGGGATTCCAGAAGGAGGCATTGCCATCATAGGAGATGACAACTCCATGTATGTTATTGCCCCTGAAGACATTCCAATGAGACAAGACATGGAGGTGAAAAAGAGTGACATTAACGATCCTGACCCTGTGTAGACCTAGGCTCATGTGTGTATTGGGTCTCAGTTTTTAATAAAAAAGTTTTAAAAGTAATAATAAAAATTTTAAACAGAAAAAAGCTTATAGAATAAAAATATAAAGAAAGAAAATATTTTTGTACAGCTGTACTGCATGTGTTTCAAGCTAAGTGTTATTACAAAACAGTCAAAAAGTTTAAAATACTAAGAAGTTTACATAGTTAGAAAGTTACAGTAAGCTAAGATAAATATATTATGAAGACATAAAAGTATTTTTAACAAAATTTGGTATTGGATAAGTCTATAATGTTTATAAAGTCTATAGTAGTTTACAGTAATGTCCTACCCTTCACATTCACTCATCCCTCACTCACTGACTTCCTGCCTTTTAGTTCATTTATCATAAGTACCCTATAAAGATACACCATTTTTTATACCATTTTTTACTGTACCTTTTCTATGTTTAGACACACAAACACTTACCATTGTGTTATAGTTAACTACAGCATTCAATGCAGTAACATACTATACAAGTTTATGACCAGGAGCAATAGGGTATACCATACAGCTTAGGTGTGTAATAGGCTGTGCATGCCATAATACTTTCACAATGATGAAATCACTTAATTACACTTTTCTGAAACACATGCCTGTCATTAAGTGATGCATGATGATAAAGGAATGATTGAATAAATAAATAAATGACAGAAAAGCTCTAATGCCCCTTTTAGAAAAATACAAATAATATATGTAAATAGTCCTTTCTCAGCACCCTTCTCCTTTGTGGTCTCTTTCCTTGAAATTCACAGTCTAAATATGAGGAAGCATCAGAAAAACTTTGATGAGAGACATTCTACAAAATGCCTTTTCTAAAATGTCAAGGTTATAAGAACAAGAAGATACAGAAAAATTGTCAGATAAAAGACTCAGATATGACAACAAAGGGTGATGTGGCCTCCTGGATTGGGAGCAGGCACTGATAAAGCACATGGTGCTGAGGGTAGCATGACTCAGATTCTAAATCTGGTTTCATAATATCCATCACTCTTTGAGAGAGAATGGAGGACACCCAAGCAGATGTTCAAATACAGATATATATAAAGCTAATGACACAATTAAATATTTGACAGTGTCCTCCTTAAGTTTAATTTCATGGGTTGTAAATAACATACATCTAGAAACTTTTCCCAGTGTTCTAATGAATCCAATTTTAGTTCTTTCTCTCTCTCTTTTCATAGTTTTTTAAAATAATTATTATTCTAACATAGGGCTCTAGGGCATTAATGTTACCACACGCACTAATGGTTCAAGAAAGTGACTTTGTCTTGAGAGTGAAACTTCCTTCTGCATTCTCCTTCAGTGAGCCCAGAGGAACAGGGAAAAATGTAGTGGATCAGAAGGCATAGCTGACTTAGGTCATTTCTGCATAAATGCTTTTAATTTTCTCATTCCATGTTTCAGCAGTGGTGAGTGGAGTGAGTGTCCATGACTTCTTGGAAGGCAGACTGACTAACTCATGGATTCCCTTTTTTTGGACACATGTGCTGGATATTCTCACACCTCTGTCTCTGCAGCCAGTTATTGTCTTAAAAAGAACAAAAGATCTTTTTGTCTTAGGCTTTAGCATTGTATTAAAGTCCACCGTAGATGAAAGTTCTTAATTGCAAATGGGCTAGTATACGGATGGGAAGAAATAAAACACCCAAACTCACACCTTCACTTGGGATAAGGTCCCAGTTTGTTCAGCCAAGGTTATAGTATGTTGTGCACACAGGCAGCTATATAAAAAGGAACAGTTGAAAGCAACTACAGAAATTCTATCTTGTCCCTCCAAAGTAGGGTCCTACCAGGCTTAAAGAAGAAGCCAATTTCTTGATCAATACTGCATTTTAAAATGTAGATTTAGGCTACTATTTGCACTTTGAAGATTTAAACTAAAAGTCTATGCAGTTCCATTCGAAAACATGTTTACAAATGCCAGGACTTTCTGTTTCTTAAATCAGAATCAGCTTGTTTAATATCACATTCCAAAATTAGAGTTTTATCTCATCTTCCACCCCCCAATTCTGATTTTTTTTACCTTTTTTTGGGAGGGGGACAAATTTGCACTGCATGTTTGGAATAAGACAGTTAACATTGTAGCCATAACTGGCTTGCTTCAACAATCCCTTGTCTCTAAGCATCTTTGACTTTATGCTCTTTCACCTAGGGTGTTCTCCTACTGAGTTTGGTATGAAGATCACAATTAAAAATTGATTCCCCTTATTTCCCACCCTCCACTGAGTCATGTTATTAGATACAGCAATCAACTTTCCATGCAAAAGCAGGGAGAAATATACATCTGTCTGTTTTGAAAACCTCCATGGACTTCCAAAAAATTCGGTTATCTTGAGGATTTAAATTATTCACATTAGAACAATTAGCTACCTAATATTTTTAATATTTATTTATTTATTGAGACAGAGTCTCATTCTGTCACCCAGGCTGGAGTACACTTGTGTGATCTTGGCTCACTGCAACCTCGCCTTAGGGTTCAAGATTCTCCTGGTTTAGCCTCCCGAGTAGCTGGGGTTACAAGTGCCTGCCACCACGCCCAGCTAATTTTTGCATTTTTAGTAGAGACAGGATTTTTTCCATGTTGGCCAGGCTGGTTTCATCTCTTGACCTCAGGTGATTCACCCACCTCGGCCTCCCAAAGTGGTGGGATTATAAGCGGGAACCACTTCTCTCAGCCTACTTTTTAAAAGATGGTTTCCCTACCTTCCTCTGTAAATAATTATTGGCTTCTTGTGGGGGTGGAAAATGTTTCTGGGTTATATTGATTTCCCTTTCCCCAAATATGGAAATAGCTACTTTGCAATGAGCCCTGATAAAATTTGGTGAGGAACAGTGTTAGAGACAAAAATTTTGATGCTTCCAATTTATTTAGATGCCTATAGAAATACATCTTGTAATTTTTACACGAATATGTACAGTACAGTGAAGCAGCACGATTAGCCAACCCTGAAACAGAACATTTTTTTTCTTCTCTCAAAGAGGCCATGAGTTAATGTTTATGTCTCCAATTTAATTCTGTTTTGTTTGACCTTGTTCTAATATGAATGAAACCTCGTTAACCCATTTCCCCTATTTTCTGTTCTGCTAGATCTATCAAGTTACACATGGTCATATCAAGCCATAATTACGTAATTTCCCTCAAACTTAGGAGTACTTATTTACTCATTTACTTTTCCACTTATTTGCTTATTCATCATTTTATGTCTGATTTTACCTAGGTGTGTAGTAGGCTGTGCATGCCATGATACTTGCACAATGATGAAATCACTTAATTACACTTTTCTGAAACACACGCCTGTCATTAAGTGATGCATGACTATAAAGGAATGATTGAATAAATAAATAAATGACAGAAAGGTTCCAATGCCCCTTTTAGAAAAGTATAAATAATATAAGTAAATAGTCCTTTCTCAGCATGCTTCTCCTTTGTGGTCTCAAATTGTACAAGTATAGGTGATACTTTTTTCTGATGTTAACCTAAGTATTAATTGCTTAAAAAAACTAACACCTCCCAAGTTTAAAAAAAGTCTTTCACAAGCTGAAACCACTTGAAATATCACAGCAATTGTCACAGTGTTAGGTCAAAACAATGGCTATGATGACAACAAATAAGAACCTGTGAGATTTTGTGGAAAACATCCCTTTAAATTTTCATGGGCATGAGCATTACTCTGTCTTTTTAGCTAGTTAGCTTGAATATTTCACTTCACTCTAACTAATTGGGTAAATGTAGATGTTTATTACTGTAGGCTTGTAAGATTCAACATTTACAAAATCTAGTTAAGAATCACATGATGTACAACCTCAGTAATAATAAGAATTCCCAAATCTTTTCAGGCTTTACGGAAAAGTTTTAAGTGGATCAATTATTGCAATCTCGATGTTTCACAGTCTTCCAGCTTACAGAAGATAGTGTTATTGTGGATTATGATATGTTCTGATGAGAAAGCCACTATGCCTTGGTCTCTGCCTAAGTTTGTGCTAGAGCAGCAATCAGTCCCCTCCTCTACTAGAGAAACAGCATTCAGAAGTATTTTGCATTCTGTCCTATATCCCACAATCCCTTCCTGGGACTCAAGTTTGCCCTTTCATTCTGGTGCCCTTTCTTCAGGTTGTAACTGATGCTTTGCCCAACTCCTGAGTTTGTTTGTTTGTTTCTTTCTTTCTTTCTTTTTTTTTTTTTTTTTTGAGACAAAGTTTTGCTCTTGTTGCCTAGGGTAGAGTGCAATGGTGTGATCTTGGCTCACTGCAACCTCTGTCCCTGAGTGCAAGCAATTCTCCTGCCTCAGCCGCCTGAGTGGCTGGGATTACAGGCACCCACCATCACGCCCAGCTAATTTTGTAATTTTACTAGAGATGGAGTTTTGCCATGTTGGTCAGGCTGGTCTCAAAAACTTCACCTCATGTGATCCACCCACCTTGGCCTCCCAAAGTGCTGGAATTACAGGCGAGAGCCACAGCAACAAGCTAGAGGTTTTTTTGTTTTGTTTTGTTTTGTTTTGCTGTATGTTTGTTTGTTTCTTTGGCATGATTGTGTCTAGGATTTCTGTGCACAGTTTAACCTGACGGTGGGCTCAAACCCTTTAACCTATCCTCTATTCTTTTTTTTATTTTTCAGATCTAAAAATCTTGGTACCACATTAAAAACCTTTGACATTTTGGAAATATACATATGTAACTGAGTATTGTGTTGCTATAACCCATTTGAGAAATTTAACCCTTGGCCAAAAGGTAAGCGCTTATTTTGTCAACTCTCTTTGGAGTTTGCTGGGCTCTCGCTGACTTGGCTAACAAAATAAGAAGGTAAGGAATTGTGTTTGAGCTCCCTTGTGTTGGCTTGGCTCCCTGAATCTATACAGTGGGATCGAGCAGGGGAGGTAGGAGAGAAGTGGTCAGACTGCTGAAAGACTGACAAAATTCCTTCGGAAACAGCTCTCAGGTTTCCCTCTGAGCAGCTCCCTCTTCTTTCCATTGACTTCCAACAGTTCTAGAATGAAGCAGTGGTTGGAGATGTGTGTCTTCCTTTCTGTTCCTTGGCTAAGGCAATCTGCAGCATCAGCATCTTAGAAAGGGGACAGGATCCTGGAGAGAGACTGAACATGGGCACTAGATACAAGGACTACTCACTGGAAGTAGGGGTCTATGCAGAGCAGGTCAGGTGTGGTATATCTGTGTGGAGTTTTACCCTGGACCCTCTTATCCTGTGGCTTTCCCCAGGATAGTCTGCTCAGGTATCCTGTCAAGAGGTGAGAGGGAAGCTGAACTCTGTTACACCACTGCCATTATCTACTCAAGCTTACATCACCATGTAGGGAGACTTTAAGCTGGTAAGTGAGATGTTTGTGTTGGAGGCAATCATGCCAGCATGTGGAGAAAACAGGCTTTACCAAAGAGCTGGCAGCAGAGCTATTGCTCAGGTGCACCTGGCCGTGGCTCTGCTTTCTCCACCAGAGGAAAGCTTGATTGAAGAAGCAGCAAGTAGGTTTCTTGCATCGTTTCCTGGGTATCTGTCTCATTTGGCAATCTCACAGGAAGAAGAAGGTGTGACAGCAGCTTCGGCTGCATTCAGGCATTCCTGGTTTTTGTCTATTAGCATTATTGGCTTCAAACTGCAAGGAGCTTTACGATACATACTGAATGTTATGTATTCACAAAAGCAGATTTAATAAATTAGCCAAGTATTTTTATTATTAATCTCCTTTTCAGATAAGTAAACTTTGAGAGTAATACCAGGGTGACCCTGAAGTAGCCCTCTATTTTGGACAATTCCTATGTCAGGAAGTTTATGACTTGAGAATTAGGTTGAAGGAAAGTCCAATTTTAAGCAAGACTAATTATGAGAAAGATGTGATAGTTCTGTTTCTATAGAAAAATAGGAAATGGATGTTGGGGAGATGATCACAGTCTTTGACACAGTCTTGGAAAGTTCCTGAAAGGTTTATCTCTGGCAACTTGAAGTGGTAGTAGACTGTTAAGTGACTTTGTCACCCAAAGGAATTTTTCTAGCTATTCTGGTCAGCTCTGATCCTGTTTCTATATTCTTTATGAATATAATAAGCATGTGTCCTGATGTAGCTGTTGCCCTAGTGTTCTGCTGGATAAGCTTGCATTTTAACACTCAAATTTATCCCAGTTTAGTACAAAAACGATACGTCATCTTATCCGTGGCCTTTATACAACACCATTTCCTACACCCCTGCCCTCTCACAGTTCCCAAGTTGTAAAGGGAAATGGAGTAACCATCTGTGAGATGTAAACCTGGGGCATAATTTTTAGCTCCTTCCAGAGAAGCATGACCTTCATATCAATAGAACATTTCCTTTATAGGGAAAAGAAATTAGCAGAAGTTCCTGTGCACTGTAGTAGGCATCATAAAATCCTCACAATTTTTTATTGAGTTGTGAAGACTGGAAAGATATTTTTTTGAGAGAGGAAATGGTTTTATTTTTATTGTTAAATTATCATTATTTTTCCTGATTTATTTTAGATTTCATGGGTACATGTGCAGGATTGTTACCTGGGTATATTTCGTAATGTTGATGTTTGGGTTACAAATAATCCCATCACCCAGGTAGTGAGCATGGTACCTATTGGTTAGTTTTTCAACCCTTGTCCCCTTCACTTCCTCCCCTTTCTAGTAGTCCCCATTTTCTATTGTTGCCATCTTTATGTCCATGAGTACCCATGTTTTGCTTCCACTTATATGTGAAAATGTGCAGTATTTGGTTTTATGCTTCTGCATTAACTTGGGATAATGCCTTCCAGCTGCATCCATATTTCTGTAGAAGACATGATTTCATTTTCTATGGCTGCATAGTGTTCCATGAGGTATATGTGACACATTTTCTTTAACCAAGAATTGGAAAATTTTACAAAGGTGAAGCTTAGATTAAATTTTAGTATATTTTTATACAAAGTTAATCAAGACTTTACATTAATGTGGGCATAGAATGAATACTGTGGTTGGATTTTGCCTTTGCTATCCTGGCTAACACCTATGTACCAGTTTTGTAAAGTAATAGTTTTGAGACTTGACCTGTAAATTGGTACTACTTCATCACATAGAAAGGCATCTTACAAGGAGGTAGAGCTATCACACAGGCTAAAGATATCATCACTTACGTCCTGGGGTATTACGATTTATACAAGCCTTCATGCACTCCTGAATCCAAATCAGATTCTCTACATTCCAGTTTCAGGATTCAAGTTGGCCTTCCTTTTTACCTAGAGTGACTGCAAGAAATTTTTAACAATTAGGCAACAATCATGGTCTAGAGAAATCACTGCTACTTAGCAAGCAGGCTATATTTTATCATCAGGTCTCCTTTAGCTCTTTTATCTTATAATGAATCAGTTTATCACATTAGTTCCTTGTCATATCTGAAGATACAAACTATGACTCAGGGAGAGCAAAAATATATTTATATGGTGATGTGAATGGGTGACAAGACAATTTAAAAAATCCTTGGAAGTATAGGAAAAGAGACGATCCCAATTGATTATAAACATCAAATCAAGGAATTGGAGATCAAGGGAAAGAACTGGCCAAGCTGAATTATCTACTCAACAACTCTGCAGAAACAAATAACTTCAAAACCTCCCAATGGTTTACTTTTTACTCATACTCTGTGTCCATGGGGGTTTGTGATGACTACCATGACATCCTTACTCTGGAACCCAGAATGAAGGAGTAGCCTTTTTCTGGAATACTCTTGGTTATCATGAAAAAAAATATATATAACTATGCACTGGCACTTAAAGCTTTTTTGAAGTGATAACCATAATTTCCACTCATATTTTACTGATCAAAGCATGAAGCCTCCTAAGTTCAACAGGATCTGGATACGCAATCCACTGGAAGGAAATACAATGCAGAGGAACCGCTGACTAGAAATGAACACTAAGCCAGTCTACCATGGGACAAGCCAGATTTAGAGCACTTCACAATTATTCTCTATGGGAATTACTAGCTAATTGTTTTTGAGCTCATATTATATGCCAGACCTTATGCCAATATTTTACAGATATTATTTTATATAATCTTCACAACATTTCTATGCTGCAAATATTTTTATTATCCTCATATCACAGATAAGAAAACCGTGAGTTTAGGTAACATGTAGAAAGTTCCTCAAAAATTAACAGCAGTTAGAGAAGTCAAGCCTCAGGTTACCTGTTTCATAGTAATACTCTGTTCTTGAAGGGATAAAGGGATAAAGATGCTCAATTCTTTGAGTTTTTGGGAATTAAAAAAAAAAACAAAGTGGAAAGAAGAGATTTATTGCAATCAGATGAACACAAAGGAAATTGATTGACTCAGATCAGATAGGAAGAGGTCTTTTATTCTCCAGGAACCTTTTGTGAGTATTAGGGATCCAGCACATTGCTTTCATACCAAGGATTAAAGAAAAGGAATGGTTGATAGTATTTAGAATGCCAGTGGAGTTCTATTTATGCTGTGGAAGTAGCAACTTTGAGAAAGGACTGGTTCAGATCGGAGAACCCCAGACGTCAGCCCCCAGAGGATCTTGTAACAGATAAGCACCTAGATAAACGATTATGACTCATTCCGGATGAGAAAATGAGGACCTAAGGAGAGACAGTGTCTCTCTTCTTTCATGATAGCAAGGTGGTTGGTTAGGAGAAAGAGATGCCATGAACACCCAAATAGACCCCAACTGGTCTCCAGATTCCTCACAGTTTGTTGATTGTTTTTTCCTTATGTAATTCACATAATAGTATGATCCATGTCTTCTTTGCATCTACACACTTTATTGAACCTGTGAGTTGTTGCTCACTTGATGTAACATTCTTTCAATTGCACCTGAATCCCAAGATTCTAAATACCATGTATTATTGGCAGTTTGTTTCATTATGATCTTGCCATTATTGCAGTCTTTCTTTGACCCACCAAAGGCAATATGTTGACATTTAAAAAGAAAAAAAAAAGAAACAAGACATATAATTGGAGAATTGAAAAGAATAAGCAGATCAGCCTGTCTTTGCTCAGCTCCATCCTTAACGTGACCAATAAAAAACTTGTCGTATTTCTTTTTACCTGCGCTGTTGAGAATCCCAAGGTATTTCTAAGGTTTGTAAAAGAGAAATATATCAAATAGAAAATAGCTCTTGAGTGTCAAGCAGGAGAAAGGAACCTAAGAGGTGTGTCACAGTAACAAGGAAAACACAGGGTACTGTAACCTATGGTCTTAAATGCAGGAACTAGGGTGTAACAGTAAAAAATGCTGGGTTAAAATGGGTGACTGAATGCTCTGTTACCTGACCAACAGAATATGGAAACAATATATTGGACTCCAAGATATAGTTAGTGACTACTGCATTCCACCTTTAAAAGAGGTAGTGAAACATACTTGGAGAGAATTCTAGGTTGCTGTCAGGACACAAGTCTCTGACATACCCTAATTAATAAAAAATTGGCTGACTTGGTGTCTTTTCCAAATGATAGAGTTAATTAGAGTCCAAACCAGCCTTTGACAAAATTCAACAGTCCTTTATGCTAAAAACTCTTAATAAACTAGGTATGGAAGGAACATATCTCAAAACAATAAAAGCTATTTATGGCAAACCTACAGCCCATATCATACTGAATGGGCAAAAACTGGAAGCATTCCCTTTGAAATCCAGCACTAGACAAGGTTGCCCTCTCTCACCACTCCTATTGAATATAGTATTGGAAGTTCTAGCCAGAGCAATTAGGCAAGAAAAAAAAAAAAAAAGGGTGTACAATTAGGAAAAGAGGAAGTGAAATTTTCTCTATCAGCAGATAGCATGATTGTATATTTAGAAGACCCTATCATCTCAGCCCAAAACCTCCTTAACCTGATAAGCAACTTCAGCAAAGTCTCAGGATACAAAATCAATGTGCAGAAATCACAAGTATTTCTATACACCAATAACAGACTAACAGAGAGCCAGTTCATGAGCAAACTCCCATTCACAATTGCTACAAAGAGAGTAAAATACCTAGGAATACAACTAACAAAAGATGTGAAGGACCTCTTCAAGGAGAACTACAATCCACTGCTCAAGGAAATAAGAGAGGACACAAACAGATGTAGAAACATTCCATGCTCATGGTTAGGAAGAATCAATATCATGAAAATGTTCATACTTCCCAAAGTAATTTATAGATTCAATGCTATCCCCATCAAGCTACCAATGACCTTCAAAGAACTGGAAAAAAAAAAAATACTTTAAACTTCGTATGGACCAAAAGAGAGCCTGCATAGCCAAAACAATCCTAAGCAAAAAGAACAAAGCTGGAGGCATCATGTTACCTGATTCCAAACTATACTACAAGGCTACAGTAATCAAAATAGCATGGTACTGGTACCAAAACAGAGATACAGACCAGTGGAACAGAACAGAGGCCTTGGAGGCAATGCCACATATCTACAACCATCTGATCTTTGACAAACCTGACAAAAACAAGCAATGGGGAAAAGATTCCCTGTTTAATAAAAGGTGTTGGGAAAGCTGGCTAGCAGTGTGCAGAAAGCAGAAACTGGACTCCTTCCTGACACCTTACACTAAAATTAACTCCCGATGGATTAAAGACTTAAACATAAAGCCTAACACCATAAAACCCCTAGAAGAAAACCTAGGGAGTACCATTCAGGACATAGGCATAGTCAAGAACTTCATGACTAAAACACCAAAAGCATTGGCAACAAAAGCCAAAATAGACAAATGGGATCCAATTAAACTCCAGAGCTTCTGTACAGCAAAAGAAACAATCATTAGAGTAAACTGGCAATCAATAGAATGGGAAAAAATTTTTGCAATCTACTCATCTGTAAAGGGGGTAATATCCAGAATCTTCAAAGAACTAAAACAGATTTACAAGAAAAAACAAACCAACCCATCCAAAAGTGGGAGAAGGATATGAACAGACACTTTTCAAAAGAAGACATCTATGATGCCAACAAACATGAAAAAATGCTCATCATCACTGATTATTAGAGAAATGCAAATCAAAATCACATTGAGATACCACTTCACACCAGTTAGAATGGTGATCATTAAAAATTCTGGAGACAACAGATGCTGGAAAGGATGTGGAGAAATAGGAAAACTGTTACACTGTTGGTGGGAGTGTAAACTGGTTCAACCATGGTGGAAGACAGTGTGGCACATCCTCAAGGACCTAGACATAGAAATTCTGTTTGACTCAGCAATCCCATTACTGGGTATATACCCAAAGGATTACAAATCATTCTATTATAAAGACACATGCACGTATGTTCATAGCAGCACTGTTTACAATAGCAAAGTCCTGGAACCAACCCAAATGCCCATCAACGATAGACTGGACAAGGAAAACGTGGCATATATACATCATGGAATACTATACAGCCATAAAAATGATGAGTCTGTGTCCTTTGTAGGGGCATGGATGAATCTGGAAACCATAATTCTCAGCAAACTGACACAAGAACAATAAATCAAACACTGCATGTTCTCACTCATAGGTGGGTGATGAACAATGAGAACACATGGACAGAGCAGGGAGCATCACACACTGGGGTCTGTTGGGGGGGCCAAGAGAGGGACAACGGGGGCCTGGGGAGGTCGGGGACGGATAACATGGGGAAAAATGCCAGCAGCAAACCACGTTGCCGTGTGTGTACCTATGCAACAATTCTGCATGATCTGCATATGTACCCCAGAACTTAAAGTACAAAAATAATAATAATAATAAAGATAATGAAGACTTGAATGTCGCCCATGTTTTTTTTTAATGATCACAACTATCTTGCACATACCTAAATACAATTTTAACCAACTGAGAACATAAAGATTCACTCTGTGGATGTGGGCAAAGAAATGATTTGAAAACCTATTAACATTTTCTTGAGAAAAAAATGTGTTAATCTGTTTAATTGCAAATTCTGTGCTGCTGTGGCTTTTTTTGTATTACAGATGTGATTCTTTATTTATCTCAATGTAACATAAATTGAGATGTTGATAGGTTTTTTCCAAGAAAATAAATGAGTCATAATAAACCTTTTCTTGTGTAAGGATGAATGTGAAGTATATAATCTTTATTTGAACATGATGTTCCTTTAAAAAACAATTGAGATTGCACATCGCAAGGCTGTTTGGATGGCAACTTAGCAGTGTGTGTAGCAACAGGATTTTGTTCCTTCTGCTTCTCAACAATACTTTCAGAGATCACAAAATTAAATCCTTTGGATGACATGTATCCCATTCTTGTCTGTCTACTTATATGTAGTGACTGGACTCTCAGTGTTTTACTCCCGTCTGAATTTCTTGTGAGACTATGCTTTAACCTTTTTGTGTGGTTTGTTAAATTTAAAATTTTAGAAAAGGAAAACCTAAAGAATAAAAAGATAGATTCAGGGTAGAAAATTTTTATATAAAATGTATAAATGGATATAAAATCCTTTTTAAATTTCAATACAATGTGTGTGTCTGTATACATTCATTCCTAATTATGGTGATTATGGTAAGTTATCATTAGCAATAATTTTTGTTTTGACATGGTCTCACCTTATTACTGAGGCTGCCATGCAGTGGTTCAATCATAGCCACTGTAGCCTCAAACTTCTGGGCTCAAGTGATCCTCCCAAGGCTGGTAGGACTACAGGTGTGAGCCACCATACTGGGCATTAGAAAGAATTCTAATAAAAGAAGATGCTATGGTTAAGTAATTTTGTTTTGTTTTGTTTGGTTTTTTTTTTTTTTTTTTTTTGGTGACAGAGTTTGGCTGTTGTCGCTCAGGCTGGAGTGCAGTGGCACAGTCTTGGCTCACTGCAACCTCCGCCTCCCAGGTTCAAGCAGTTCTCCTGCCTCAGCCTCCCAAGTAGCTGGGATTACGAGCACCCTCCACCATGCCTAGCTAATTTTTGTGTTTTTAGTAGAGACGAGGCTTACCATGTTGGCCAAGCTGGTCTCAAACTCCTGACTTCTGGTGATTAGCCCACCTCGGCCTACCAAAGTGCTGGGATTACAGGTGTGAGACACCACGCCTAGCCTTAAGTACTTTTTATTACCACAAATAAATATAATTTCATCATGGAAAATGTGAAAATTATGGAAAAATGTTAAATAGAATAGAAATGCCACCTAGATTTCCACTATGTATATGTACATATTGTCGTTTTTGTGCTTTTAATTGTTCTGCAGAGTACATAATAAAACTGAATTTTTAAAAAATATATAAGTATTGTTATACTGTATACTTATTGGTGCTAAACACATTTGGGCAGCAATTCCAAAATTAGCAACTTAACAAAATAGGCTCACAGCTTCCTTTCTCCACTTACCATTCTTCATCTATGGTTGAGTAAGTAAAAACGTATAGGCATAGAGCAGTCAGAAAACAATGATTAGATATACTGTAATTATAACTTTAGAGAATTTTATTTTCAAAATCAGAAACTTTATAAGACTTTATTTTCAAAATAGAAAGAAATACAAAGAGAATAGAGTCACATTCGCTTTTATTTTTTCATTGGTGTTTAGTGATTCTGGTTGATCTTTTGACTTCCTGATGTGCTCCTTTTCTCATAAATTAAATTAGCCATCTGTCTGCCACAAAAGTTTTGTGTAAGAATCACCTAAAAATTGTAAAGGTTTTTGAGCTGCTAAAGATAGAGAGAATTAAAAAGCATTGTAATGCCTCTAAGCCACTTTAATTTGATATGAACTAAAATTAGTGACCTAGATTTTCTTCTCACCTTTCATAGATCCTAATTTATTTAGAGCATTGTATTTTATTATTTCATGAAAATACTAAGATTCATTTAAAATTTCTAGTTATGGAAATAACTCTAAAGGTAACAAACAAGTAATTTAGATGAGTTTACTAAATATGTGGTAGCACTAACAAAAAGAAAGGTAGAGTTGTTGGTTCTATAATCGATACAAAGTGGAATGTAACTATCTGTCCATCACTTTGTCATTTCAATTGTATCTCCACAGCACATAAGAAAAAATATGGGTTTACATTGTGTAACTATAATATCATAATAATACTTTGTATGTGTATGGATTCTAGATTTACCCAATGTGACCTTGGGCAAAATCTAAAAGAAGGCTGTACATCAAAGAGGAAATATTAACTCTACAGAAATGAACAAGATATCAAATTAATATGATAAAACATACTCTGTTAGAGAAATCGATAGGCACACTGCAAAAATAATTCCAATAAGGGGAAGAAAATACCTGAGAGAAGCTCAGTGCTGGGTAGAGGAGGAAAACAAATACCAAGGAACAACAGGAAGGATACAGGGTTAGAGACAGTCATGTTTTAGCAGATCAAAAGAAGAAAGTTAAAACAACATTCACATTTACTCCTTTTCATTCATATTCTAATTTTTGTTACATAATGAGTGAGTATTTTTGGCATCTGGTATACCAACAAAAATAATGATTTAGATTCTCTGTAATTTTTCTGTTGTATATTTGACCAAGAATTCTGTAAATATATCACAATATGATGCTAATATAATATGAAAAATAGTTATACTCATATAATGTGAGATGTCCTCTAAACCATAATATATACCAACATCAGAAGGTTAAAAAATATGCGTAAAAAAAATACCAGGATTAGCTTTAGAACTGACATTTTTCCTTTCCTTTTGAGGACCAAGATGTCAGCACAGACTCCAGTGTTCTAAAAATTCTAAAAATCATTACAAATTCATCACAAATAAATAAAAAACTAAAAATCTGGTAGAACAGGGGCCCTGACTGGGTGAGCAGCAGTGTGTTGCTTCCAAATTTTACTCTTCATGAAAAATAAAAATCATGGTTTCTCAAAAGCAACCTAAGTAGCTAAGTTGGTTAAAATTGCCTATATTTATTATTTTTAGAAGTTATATATTTTACATCTCTAATTCTTCTCCATTTCTCCCAGTATTTTTTTTTTCATAATTTGATTTTATAATCAAGTTCTAAGGAAATTTGGTTTCCAAAACCAATTGCATAAATATACACAAGTAATATCATAACATGATAAATCATCTGATAAATACCTTTATGGTGTTATCATTTCAGGAACTTTGAGCTTATGCTCAAGTTCAAATTTGGCTTGATTTTACACTTTCTGAGCCATGTATTTCATATGTAAATATAGTGACAATACTTTGCACAGTTATTGTGTTGAAGACATCTGATCATGTAACAACATACTTAACATACATTTGGATTATTATAGGAACAAAAATCAATTTCGCTTTCTTCATGTTTGGTCAAATAAAAGCTTTTAATATTCCATTTACTCCACTGTTAAATCTCAGTCTCTTAATGCTTTGTATAGAGAGAATAGTCATGTCCTATAAGAATTCTTATTTTTTGTTGATTACTATTGACTGTGCTGAAAGGTGCTGAAATTTTAATTTCAAGTCGGGTAAAATGTTACTGTGCATTCAGGTTTTTCTAGACAGAATCTTACTTTGTGCATGTCAGGGCTGAATATGTAGACTGGAGGCAGGCGTGGGCAGGGCAAAGGAAGCTGCCTGAGAACACAATTTGTAGAACACAGTTGTGTCCTCCTTTGCATCACTTCCCATCCTGTCTGTCATGCACTATCCTTTAGGGTCAAGGATAAACATCATAGTCCTATGTATACTGTTCATTGGACTATCATCGTGAAAGAAATTTAATGCTAGCATACAATTAGCTCCCATGTATACTTGTTGAATGAATGACTGCATGAACAAATGAGTGTTATCAATTAATTACTTGGTTACTGAGAGGGAAGAGTTCTTTCCTGCTGATCATTTCCAGTTCAACAGTGTCTCTCTTTCTTCTTACAGACAAATGTCAGAATTTCAGCTTTGCCTTTCCTCAGTAACAAAAGATATCTGGATTCCTTTAGTAGACTACTACTCCTTGAAAATTATTAATTTTAATAAATAGATAATGCTTATTAGAAATATTAAAAATACAAGTAATAGTCTCACTTAGAAAGTGCCAAATGATTCTTTAATTTTGGTCTTTAATCTTTAACCACTGGGTCTCTCTAAGAAGTACCGTCACAAATCACAAGATAAATGAAGTGAGTAGCATTTCTTTGCCAGAATAGGACAGTCTGGACTGTACACAGTTTTTAACTGCACTTAATGCTTTTCCCATCTTCATTCTATTTCACAGGAGAGAAATCAAAGAGACAAGCAATCAGCAACTTTATAAATGACTGCCAACTGTTACAGGATGCAAATGGGTCACGTTTTTTACCAAAAAGGTGACTAACCAATAACCAGCAATTTCCATTGCTTAGACTCATCATGTACCCAAAGCTACTGGTCACAAGGTTTTAGTGCTCACTACAACAACGGAGAGACAACAGCATGCAACAAAGGCAACATATTGGAAAAGATGTCAAAATTAAAGAACTCTTCAAAGTAATTTGAATACACTTAGAGATGAGAATAGATAATATTTTTCTCATCTGAAATATAAAATGTCAGAAAGATTTGTTTAATATTTTTAAGGATAAACAGTCTTAAACTGAATTTCAATTTTATTTTATTTAGTTTTTAATTTTCATAGGTTTTTGAGGAATAGGTGGTATTTGGTTACACGATTAAGTTCTTTTGTAGTGATTTATGAGATTTTGGTGCACCCATAAGCCAAGCAGTATACATTGAACGGAATTTGTAGTTTTTTATCCCTCACACCCTTACAACCCTTTCCCCTGAGTCCCCAAAGTCCATTGTATCATACTTATACAATATGTATCACAGTTTCTTTATTCACTTCTCAATTGATGGGCATTTGGGCTGGTTCCACATTTTTGCAATTGCAAATTGTGCTGCTAAAAAAATGCATGTGCAAAATCTTTTTTTATGTAGTGACTTCTTTTCCTCCAGATAGATACCAAGTAGTGGGATTGCTGAATCAAATGGTACATCTACTTTCAGATCTCTAAGGAATCTCCACACTGTTTTACAAAGTGGTTGTACTAGTTTATATTCCCACCAACAGTATAAAAGTCTTCATTTTCACCGCATCCATGCCAACATTTATGGTTTTCTGATTTTTTTATTATTGCTGTTCTTGCGGGAGTGAGGTGGCATCATATTGTGGTTTTGATTTGCATTTCCCTGATCATTACTGATGTTGGGCATCTTTATATGTTTGTTGGCCATTTGTATATCTTCTTTTGAGATACAGAAATTGAATATTGAATATATCAAGATTCTATATATTAATATTCAATATATTGAATATATATTCTATATATAATATAGAATATATAATATATAGAATATCTATATATTCAATAATATGTTATATATACTGTATATAATATATTAATATATTACAGATATATATATTGATATAATAATACATTATTAGATATCATATCAATATGTAGAATATATATTCAATGCAATGTATTATATATTATATCTATATAATCAACATAATATATCTATATAATATATTCTATATATCTGTAAATATATAATAATTATACATATAGAATATATATCCATATATATAGAATATATATATCAATATGTATCACTATATTGTCTATTCATGACCTTAACCCACTTTTTGATGGGATTGTTTTTTTCTTGCTGATTTGTTTGAGTTCATTGCAGAGTGTGAAGAACACATTTTCTTCTTTTTAAAGATAAAATAGCTTAATATTTTTAAAAACAAATACAGCCTTAAACTGAATTTCAATTTTAGTAAGATAAATATTTGACATATATATTGCAATATTTGTGAGTAAAGTAGATCTCATGGTGCTGAAATGTCTTTTTCTCCACTGTTCTTATTAAAATCCAGTGTTCCCAGGAGGAATTCAACAGGTCATGGTCCTAAGGAATCAAAATAAGTAACGTTTTCTTTCTGACCTATTTTTTTAAAACTTTTATTTTAGGTTCAGGGGATACAAGTATAAGTTTGTTAGATGGATAAACTGTGTGTCAATGAGGCTTAGTGTATGAATGCTCTCATCACCCAGGAAGTGACTGTAGTAACACATAGGTAGCCTTCCAACACACACTCATCTTCCACCCTCTCCATCAAGCAATCCCTAGTGCCTGCTGATCCCATCTTTGTGTCTATGTGTATTCAATATTTATCTTCCACTTTTAAGTGAAAATTGGTTTTCCGTTTCTGTGTTAATTTGCTTAGAATAATGGCCTTCAGCTCTATCCATGTTTCTGCAAAGAAATTGATTTCATCCTTTTTTAACGGCAGCATAGTTTTCCATGGTGTATATGTACCACATTTATTTTTTAACCAGTCCACTATTGATGGGCATCTTAGAGGATTCCATATCTTTACTATTATGAATGGTGCTGCAATAAACATATGAGTACATGTGTCTTTTTGGTAGAATGATTGATTTTCCTTTGAATATGCACCCAGTGGTGGAATTGCTGAGTTAATGGTAGCTCTGTCTTAAGGTTTGTGAGAATTCTCCAAACTGCCTTCCATAGTACCTTAATTAATTTACATTCCCACCAGAACTGCATAAGTGTTCCATTTTTTTCCACGGCCTCGCTGTCATCTGTTGCATTTTGGCTTTTATGTAATAGCCATTCTTACTGATGTGAGATGGCATCTTATTGTGGTTTTGCTTTTCATTTATCTAATGATTAGTGAGGATGACAAGTTTTTTATATATTTGCTTGCCACATGTATGTTTTCTTTTGAGAAATGTCTGCTTATGTCCTTTGCCCAATTTTTAATGGGGTTGTTTGGTTTTTATTTGTAGACTTGTTTAAGTTCTTTATTGATTTTGGTTATAGGATCTTTTTCAGACACATAGTTTGTGAATATTTTCTCTCATTCTGTAGGCTGTTGACTCTATTGATAGTTTCTTTTGCTTGTGCAGAAGTTCCTTAATTTAATTAAATCCCATTTGTCAATTGTTGTTTTTGTAGCTATTGCTTTTGGGGACCGAGGCATAAATTATTTGCCAAGGCTGATGTGCAGATTGATGTTTTCTAGGTTTTTTTCTAGAGTTTATATAGTTTTGCTGACCTTTTTATTTTTTAACAGCTGCTGAGAGAGAGAGAGAGAGAGAGAGAGAGAGAGAGAGAGAAAGAAAGTTATTAGCATCTAATAAGAATGTAGGTGTCATCAAGTTATAACTCCATTCTTTCTACAACATCCTTGGCAGGCATGTATAGAGAAAGACTAAACTTTTTCAGAAATGGAGATTTTACTACTTTTTAATGTCTTTTATAAACATAGATTCTACATCCTAAAATTTTATTTATTTTAAAATTACCTCAGCTGTGCCAGACACTGAATTATCTTTGTCTAATTTTGAGGTTTTTTTTTTTTCCTTTGTCTTATTTTGTATTAATCCGCAATAGGAAGATACTCAAAAACATAGCCACTTGGTCAGTTCTTTTGTTTTTTTATTGTTGAATTTGAAAAGAGTTTTATTTTTTTTGTATATTTTACATAACAGTTCTTTATCAGATATGTGTCTTGGAAATATTTTTCCTAGTCTGTGGAGTCTTCTCTTATTTTCTTGTCAGTCCAGTTTATTATTTTTTGCATTGGTTGTGCCTTTGATGTTGTATCTACTAATTTATTGCTAAACCCAAAGACATCTAGTTTTTCTCCTATGTTACCTTCTAAGAGTTTTATAGTTTTGCATTTTATATTTTTATGTTTGGGCATATGATCAATTATGCATTAACTTTGATGAAGGATGTAAGGTTTGTTTCTAGATTTTTTTTTTATTGCACTTGGATGTCCAATTTTTTCAGCATCATATGTGGAAAAGATTACCTTTTTTCATTGTATTATTTTGTTCTTTCATAAAAGATCAGTTGACAATACTTTTGTAGGTCTGACCTCTCTATTATTTTCCATTGATCTATTTGGCTATTCTTTGACCAACAAAACACTATCTTGATTACTGGAACTCCATAGTCAGTCTTGAATTCAGTAGTGTCAATTCTCCATCTTTGATCTATTTCAGTGTTGAATTGGTTACTCTGGTTTTTTTGCCTCTCCATATAAACTTTATAATCGGCCTGTTATTATTCATAAAATAACTTGCAGGGATTTTCATTGGTATTACATTGAACTGATAGATCAAGTTGAGAAGAATTGATATCTTGAGAATATTGAATCTTCTTGGCATTAACATGAAATATCACTCTATTTATTTAAATCTTCTTTGATTGCTTCATCAGATTTTTGCAGTTCCTTCTATGTATAAATCCTGTACATATTTTGTTAGCTTTATACCAAAATATATTATTTCATTTTGGGGGGTTCTAATGTAAAGGATGTTGTTTTTATATTTCAAATTTCACTTGTTCATTGATGATATATAGGAAAGTGAATGACTTTTGTATATTAACTTTGTATCCTGCAACCTTACTGTAAGTGATTTTTAACTCTATGAGGTTTGCTGTTGTTGCTGATTTTTGAGGTTTTTCTCCACATATGATCCTGTCATTATTGCACAAAAACTGTTTCATTTTTTCCATCCCAATTATTATACTTTTTATTTCCTTTCCTTGTTTTCTGCTATTAACTAGGTCTCCCAATAGATTTTTAAGCTAGTGTGTGTACATGATTATTCATTTTTAACTGATTAAGTTTTTCTATAATGTTTTAAAAGGTAAGTACAGAGAAGATGCAAATTCATTTATAAACATGGATAGAACTTCTACATTTCCAATAACATCCCAGGACATTTCAGAGTAATCAAATAAAGTGATACTAGAATTCATCCAGCAGAAAGCAGTAATATTAACACTTCTAAAAAAGAGGCAGAGAAAATTTTCCAACTATCAAAATATTAGAACACTTTAATAATCAAATATTCTCTTAGTATTATACAAATAAGTGGCACATAAAATTTAAGATACACAAATAACTAAGTAGAAATTTAGTCTCCAGCAACACGCAACGCACTTACGCCTGCCTCTTCTCCAACTTAAAATTAGAGTTTAAAAGAAAACACAAGATAAATAAATTTAAATTAAAAATAAATAATTTAAAAATATATAGTGGCAATGGAAGATTAAATAAATTATACTGTGATTATTGGTTTATTATTTCGAAAATTCATAGTCAAATAAGCAAAATCACAAAAGAAGTAAAGTTTTGTGCGTGTTTTTTTGTTAATAAGAAGAACATAGGAAGGAACAAATAAGGACAGAAGAAATTAGCTAGACACAACAAAACACCAAGTCTTTTTCCCATTAGTTGTTTCTTTAATAACAATTTTTGTAAAAAAGTCTTGCGTAAAAATGCTACAGCATTTCATGAAATTTAATATGTTTTTCAATTAGTTGACTTAGAAAGATCTTTTAGACATTAATCTTTTAAGTTTATTTTTAAAACATAATAAATTTCTAAAAATGTACTAATGGTCAAGAGAATAAGAAGACAAGCTACAGACTGGGAGAATTTTTTTTGCAAAAAACATGTGTCTTATAAAAGACTGCTATCTAAAATAACAACAACAAAAAAATCTGTTCAAACTGTACAATAATTAAAGTGAGCAACCCAATTAAAAAATAGGAAAAATATCTGAGGAGAGAGATCATCAAAGAAAATATACAGATAACGAAGAAGCATATGAAAAAAATGCTTTAACATCATATTTCATAAGGAAATTGCAAATTAAAATAAAAAACAATGAGATAAAACTATCCACCTACTAGAATGCCTAAAATTCAATACATTGTCAACACCAAATGCTGACAAATATGTGGGCAACAGTTACTCTCATTCTTAGCTGGTGGGGATACAAAATAGTACAGCCACTTTGGAAGACATTATGACAAAAACCTGCAGACAGATGTTTATAGTAGGTTTATTCATAATTTTCTAACCTTGGAAGAAAGCAAGATGTCTTTCATTATGTGAATGGATAAGTAAATAATAGTGCATTTCTGGTATATCCAGAAAATGCACTATTATTAATCACTGATAAGAGATGAAAAATCATTGAGGAAATGAAGACACCTATTAGTAAGTGCAATAATCCAATATGAAGAGGGTATGTAGTATATTATACAACTATATGACATTCTGGAAAAAGCAGAACTATGGAGACAGAAAAAAAATCATTGGTTGCTAGGTGCTGAGGGAAGAAAGGAATGAATACAGAGCATGGAGGATTTTTATGGCTGTGAAACTACTCTGATTGATACCATGCTGGTTCACATGTCGTTATACATTTGTCAAAACCTATTTCATATACAACACTAAGAATGAACCCAAATATTAACTAGGAACCTTGGGTGATGATATGTCAAAGTAGGTTCATCCTGTTGTAACAAATATATCATTCAGTGAAGGATGTTGGTAACAGAGGAAGCTGTGTATTTGGTATATGGGAAAGCTGGCAGGGGCTATAAGGGAAATCTGTGTGCCTTCTGCTCAATTTTGTTGTGGACCTAAAACTGATAAAGAAAAAGAAGAGTCTAGTTATAAGTATAAAGGATTAAAATTAATAATGCAGACTTTTCTAGACTATTACATCTAAATAGTCTATATTTAATTTAAAATTATCTAATCGACTTTGTCTTCATACCGATCCTGTAAAATGTTTTAAAATGTAACCAAATCTTGATTTAATATTAAAAATAATTTCAAGCATATTCTAAAAAATTTATTGTTTCTAAATTTGGAGAATATTTTTAGTCAAGACTTTAAAGTGAATTTTTAAAATTGTACGTAGTTATACAGCTGGAATACTCTTTTATATGTAAGGAAATGTAAAATTTTGAACAAGGTAGACTTTTTGACTAAATGGAAGCCACTGTAAAAAAAATGGCTTTGGAAACCATGGAAGACAATCTTCTATGCTTTTTATATGGGAAATGGAAATGCAGATTCATAAAAACTGAAATTATTTTATCACAAAAATCACAAAGTAGAAAACCAATTTGTTCAGGAAGCACTATGAAAAACACTGCTAACCCCTACTTCCTGAAAACAGGATAACATAATTGAGTCTGTATAGATAGCTAGAGCACATTAATTTATCTTTTCGTGTTCTCCAAAGGCTTCTACCATTTTTATTTTTAAGTCTAGTTTAGACTCTCAAGTGTCTTTTTTACCAAGTGTCTACTTTACATTTCAGAAAAAATGGTTTAAACTTTATTTTTCATTCTTTTTTATTCAATTCTGTTAACTAAATGCACAGGTCATAACTTTCCTCATGTTTGTATAATTTCCCCATACATTCTTCCAGAACCAAGTTTCTCTTCAGACATGGACTGTATAGGCTAATCACCATTTTCTCCTTACAGGAGAAATGCTCAATATGTGTCCTTTAATCAAAAGGTTTGGGAAATGTGGTCCTAACCCAAACAGTTTTTTCTTCACTGCACACAATGGGTACTTTAATATAATAATATATGTTTGACTCTTAAAGCTAATCTACAGTGTGCAGCTTTTCCTAGTGACTTTATTTCGTAGAACATATTTTAGAACTTAAAATTTTGAAACATTTTGAAAGAATTACAGATTCACAGGAAGTTGCAGCAGAATGTACTGAGATTTCTCCTGTACCCTTTATGTAGTTTGCCCAAATGGTTATACCTTACAAAATTACAGAAAATATCAAAGCTTTCTAGTGAATTAGCATTGGTAGAGCATGTTTGTTTAAGGAAGAGTATAGTTCTCTGTCAATCCATCACATGTAGAGTCCTATAACCAACACAGTAAAGACACAAAACCAGTTCATCACTGCAAAGTTATTTTTCATTATACCATTTTAAAGATACACCTTTGCCATCCCCACCTAAATCTCCCTATTTTTAAACTCTGGCAGTCAATAAGCTTTTAGTGTTTAATGCTTAAAATGGACTTGTAATCTGTTGAAATGTCCAGGAGTGCAGTTGCTCGTTTCTATGATAAGTGAGATTTAATTTTTAAGAAACTGCTAAATATTTTCCAGTCTGACTGATCCATTTTACATTTTCATCAGCAATGTATAAGAGATCCAGTTCTTCCACATTCTGTATTTTTTTATTTTAACTATTCTGCTAAGTGTGTAATGGTTATCTCATGGTGATCATAGTTTACATTCTTCTTAATGGACACTGATATTAATTATCTTTTTATGTGCTTATTTTCCATCTGATGTGCTCTTGGTAGAAGCATTCCTTTATGCTTTTGCTCACTTTAATTGAGTTGTTTGTTTGTTTCTATTGTATAATTTTTAGAGTTCTTTATATGTTCTAGATATAAGTACTTTGACAAATGCGTGGTTTTCAAACATTTTCTTACAGTCTACAATTTGTCATTATATCCTTCTGAGCAGTCTTGCAGGATAAATCATCTAAATTTTAATGATGTCTGGATTGTTACCTTTTTCTTGTATTTTTATAGGTGGGTTTAGGCCCAATAAATATTCACACAGAATTACATCTCAAGGATTTTCTCCTATGTTATCTTTTTTATTTATTTTTTTTCAGACAGAGTCTTGCTTTCACCCAGGCTGGAGGGCAGTGGCATGAATTAGGCTCACTTCAATATTTGCCTCTCAGGTTCAAGTGATTCTCATGTCTCAGTCTTCCAAGTAGCTGGGATCACAGGCATGCACCACCACACCTGGCTAATTATTTATTTATTTACTTTTTATTTTTAGTAGAGACAGGGTTTTGCCATCTTGGCCAGGCTGCTTTGGAACTCCTGCACTCAACACCCACCTCGGCCTCTCAAAGTGCTGGAATTACAGATTCTTTGTTATCTTCTAAAGGTGTTATGATTTAATATTTGCAGTTAGCCACTTATCCATTTTGAGTGAATTTTTGTATAAGCTTTAAGGCTTGCTAAAGGCTTGTTTTGTAAATTTTTTATGTACACATATATGTATTTATGTATGTATGTACATATGTATGGAAGTATTTTTGTCTATGGGTGCCCAATGTTTCAGCACCATTTAATGAAAATGATATCCTACCTTCATTTAGTTGGTTTTCTATCTTGAAAAAAAACTGTTGTACTTTATATAAACAATTTCTGGATTCCTTATTGTTCCATTAATCTATGTATCAACCCCTTTGCCAATAATATGCAATTCTGATTACTATAGTTATAGAATGAGTCTTGAAACTTAGAATTATTCCTCATATTTTTCCCTGATTTTCAAAATTGTTTTAACTATTCTAGTATTTTTGTTTCCAACCAAATTTCAGAATAATCTTGTCTATATCTACAGAAAAATCTTGCTGGGGTTTTCATAGGAAGAGCATAAAACATTATATCTACATCTATCTACATATATGTGCATATATTAATACCTCTATATATAATACATAAAAATTTGAAGGTAACATCTTTATTGTTTGGATTTTTTGATTTGTAAACAAGTTATGCCTTTTCATTTATTTGGATCTTCTTTTATTTCTTCCATCAGTGTTTTGTAGTTTACAAGTTAGCATAAAAGTTCTGTACATATTCTAAGAGATTTATAAACTAACAATTTCATCTTTGTTGAGCAAGTTTGAATGGTGTTTTACTTATAATTTCTTTTGATTACAAGGTAACTACATGTATTAGTCCATTCTCATACAGTAATAAAGAACTACCTGGGACTGGATAATTTATGAAGAAAAGACGTTGAATTGACTCACATTTCTGCAGGTTCAATAGAAAACATGACTGGGAGGCCTCAGGAAACTTACAATCATGGCAGAAGGTAAAGGGAAAACAAGCACATCTTACTATGTCGGAGCAGGTGAGAGAGAAAGAGTGATGGGGCAATATACTTTTAAACCATCAGATCTCGTGAAAACTCACTCACTATCAAAAGATCAGCATGGGGAAATTGATCCCTATCATCCAATCACCCTCCCACCAGGCCTCTCCTTCAACATGGAGGGATTACAATTCCATATGATATTTGGCCTGGAGCCAAATCATATCACTACAGAACCTTTGTCTTCTCTCCTACAAGTCTTTAGAGTAGTCCTGGCTTTGAGAGAATGAGACAGACACAAAACTGGTTTAATTTGTTTTTAAATGGGATTTTTATTTAAGAAGATGCAATCTCCCAACTTCTATAGTAATGAATCATCATCTAATGTCTATATTTACTGGAAGAGTTACCAGGTCAGCCAAACAGAGACATGTGAACCAGTCTTTACTGTTATATTAAGTAGCTTTTTGGAAATTATTTATAGAAATTGGGTCTATGACTTTTTCTGCCATTGGTCTTTTTTGAGGAATATGTTCCTAGCAGAGAGTTACATCTATATTGTTTTTTTCTTAATAATTCGGAGTTGCATTTAGCACTGGAGAGAAGAAAGTTTTGTGAAATGAAATCTTAAAATTGGAAACCTAAGCAAAGATACAAGATTTACTTCTTTTTCTTAATGCTTGAAGACTTACGGTTATTTACAAGTGCCACATAAAATACTTGTTCCTTGTTTTCAGTTACGTTAATAAATTGGACTAAAATGTTGCAATTAGAATTTACTGTGAAAAGATACAATAAAATGCTATGTCATGGTACAATTAGAGAGGAGCCACAGTTCTGTAGAGATCAGAATCTAAATTTTTCTTGGAAAGGCAAAAAGCATACAACTAACCATAATTGTCCTTGAATAACCTGTAAATTGTCTGTAAAGTTAAATAGCATAGTGTAGCCTGTATCTCTCTGGTGATCCTTCTGAATTTCAAGGTTGTTAACCATTGTACAAGACTAAAATGAAGAACAAAAGGAAAGTATATATGCTGAGGTCTGGGAACTGAAGCCATTCCGCCTCCAGGGAACTATCTGGATTATGATGCCGACATGAATAAAAAATTTACTTCATTATATCTTGCTATTAAAGATATAAACATATATAACCTATAATTATTTTTAGATGAAAAGTGTAAAAGATATGGAATCAACTTATTAGAGACAAATTAAGTTTTGGAATCAACCTAATAGTTCCATAAATATATTTTGAATTCTGGAGACAGTCTGATAATTAAAAGAAGATAAAAAACGAATTGTTTTTAATGCCTTAAATTTTATCTTAACCTTTTCTAGAAGTGGAGATGCATGTTTTTATAGAAGGGATTCTTTTTTTTTTTATCTCATTTGCCAGCATACATTAATTTTTATTAATATATTATTTTCACACATATCTAAAACAATGTTAATTGTAACTGGAAATGAAAACATGGAAATTAGCTCTGCACATAAATAAAAATTTCTGGTATAATCTGGTTACCTGGTCACTATTTTCTCTCTATATATCTCTCTCTCTGCCTAAAATGTATTTTTAAGATCTTAACCATAAAATGTTCTACCTGGTTGCACAGGCCTACAAGAATTTACAAGCATGCTTTTTTTTTTTTTTATAACTTTGCCTCAGACACAGTTCGATCATTTTAACCATATGCTGTACCTATATACATCAGAATTTTTCTGCTCAGATCAAACTAATAATTTTTTTTTAAATGATAGAGTACCATACGGTACACTCAATGACATACTTTTAAAGGAAGGGATATAAGACTTTAGGGAATTTTTCTTACTACTTTTAAGATTATTCTATATCTAATGATGAAGATATAGAATCCTCTGGCTAATTGGATAAATGCCAAGCATTTAAACTCTGCTTGCTAACATTTGCATAGCTACCTTTAGGTCAGTGGGCCACTTCCTTTCCTTTGACTTTTTGAAAACTAGAGCTGCCCTATGCTCCTCTAAAATTGTGGGATAAATTTATTAAAATGAATGATAATGCATTTGCTGGTAAATTTCACAAAGTGTGAAGGACACAAATATAGGAACAAAATTAAATTATGTATTTTTGAAAAATAGTTTATACACTTCCAGAAATATATTGCTTTTTTATTTACATAGAAGTAGAAATAAAGAGCAGCTCTTTAACATATTAATTGATGTTTCCAGTTTGGGATCATGAAACATCTCAGAAACAACTGATTGCTTTTTAAAAAAGTCCTTTGTCTTTGTCCAGTTAGTCCTACAAATAGTAAATTACTCATAGGACACATTTATCAGATGCTAGCAGCCTGCCCAAAATAATCTCGTTTGAAGAAAAGATAGGTCAAGTGTGCATTCCAGGGAATAATTGCAAAATAATATGTATTTTCTTGCAAAATTTTAAACAATTAACTCTTAAAGTCACTTTCATATCACTCAGCTCTGCTAGTTTTGTTCCCCTTCTAACATGTTTTAAAAATATGCTTGTTTTAAAAGTCAAATAATAACATTTATGATTTAAAAAAGTACAAGATAATAGTTGTGCCACACTAGTCTGCTGAAGAAGGAAGTTTCTACTCTAGGTGCTGGAAGGATCCTTCTAATCAAAGAGGAGTTCTATGTTTATCTCTTCCAAATAATCGTATTTTAGTTTCTTCATGTATTAACCTATTATTACTGATTTCCTGGAATTGTACAGAAAGTCGTGTCATGTCAAGGACTAAAGCAAAGTCCTCTCAAAATATTATTCTTGAATAAACTAGATTTTTAATATTAGTTAATATTTATATTTACAATGTGTTAAGAATTTTAGTGTGAGCCTGTTTAATGGTCAAAATAATCCTGTGAGAGTAGAGATTTCATGTCCTCATTTTAGAAATGGAAAAATTAATCTGTGAGCAAGGTTATGTAGGTTTATTAAAGTTGCATAACTACCAATGGCTAGAGTGACAATTAGAAATCAGGATTGTCTGAGTTCAGAGCCTACGATCTGAACCACTCATAAAGACTGCTTCTTTACACTTGTATTTTCCTTCAAATGGGTTATTAAAGTAAAAGCTCAGATCTCACTGAACTATTGCTTAACTGATATTCTATTAAGATAATTCATGGCCTTTTACAGAGACAGGACTAAAATAAGATTAGTAGAAATTCCTCTGAACAACTTGGCCTTGAACCAAACCAAGTTTCAGAAAGAATGTGAAGGATTCAGCCTGTGCATTATGGCTGAGATCCAGAAATAGCTCTGAATCCTACAAAGAACTAAAGAAGTGTATTTTCCAGCAGACAATGGGCAATAAGTAATGAGATTCTGATAAGCCATATGTAAATTTTAAAAATATTGCAATATTTTTTAACCTATTTTAAGTTATAAATACATTTCCAAAAATACAGATTGTGTTTCTGCTTATTGATTTAGTCATTTGGTGGTCTATTCAAAGCTCTTCATACAGTCAATAAATTCTGATTTATTTTTTAAGTTAAAATGCCAACGGATTTTTTTTTGAGATTTGGAATATTTTCATTTATTTATTTATTTTTAAATATATATTTTACTGCATTTTAGGTTTTGGAGTACATGTGAAGAACACGCAAGATTGTTCCATAGGTACATACATGGCAATGTGGTTTGCTGCCTTCCTCTCCATCACCTATATCTGGCATTTCTCCCCATGTTATCCTTCCCCAACTCCCCACCCTCTGCTGTCCCTCCCCTAGTTCCCTCTCAAGAGACCCCAGTGTGTGATGCTCCCACTCCTGCGTCCATGTGTTCTCATTGTTCAGCACCCGCCTATGAGTGAGAACATGTGGTGTTTGATTTTTTGTTCTTGTGTCAGTTTGCTGAGAATGATGGTTTCCAGGTTCATCCATGTCTCTCCATGTCCCTACAAAGGACACAAACTCATCGTTTTTTATGACTGCATAATATTCCATGGTGTGTATGTGCCACATTCACTTATTAAATAGCAGATATTATTGAAAAGCAGATATTATTGCTGTCTTCATGGGGCTTACCACCTAATGAACCCTTCTCATGCCAAATTTCGGGTTAAGCCTTTATTAGAAATCTAACATTTAAATAAAGAATAATTTCATTTATGTTTTAATATTGAATTCATAGTTCAGACATGCCTTATAAATAAGAAAGTTTTACATTTGGCAACTTCATTTGTGGGCAACTTCAAGGGGAAGAAGCAGAAAATATGCCAGAAAAGACTCTTTCCAGTTAAAATAGTTCACAAAGTTTGACAACACAAGTCTCTTAAATTGTAATTCCCATTTCATGTCATCTTAGGATCATTCCTCCTCTTATGCATTTGCCCTAATCCATCTATCACTAAGCCCTACAGGTTTTAGAGTCAAATGTCTTTTATCTCCAATTCTGCCTTCCCATTCCAACTTCTACTAATGTATTTTGGACATTATAGGTTCCAACCTGGGTTACTTCCTCTCTTAACTGATATCTCTGGCTTCACATTTCTTTTCTCTAGCACAGAATGGATTCTTTTTTTTTTTTTTTTTTTTTTTTTTTGAGACGGAGTTTCGCTCTTGTTACCCAGGCTGGAGTGCAATGGCGTGATCTCGGCTCACCGCAACCTCCGCCCCCGGGGTTCAGGCAATTCTCCTGCCCCAGCCTCCTGAGTAGCTGGGATTACAGGCACGTGCCACCATGCCCAGCTAATATTTTGTGTTTTTAGTAGAGACGTGGTTTCACCATGTTGACCAGGATGGTCTTGATCTCTTGACCTCGTGATCCACCCGCCTCAGCCTCCCACAGTGCTGGGATTACAGGCTTGAGCCACCGCACCCGGCCGGATTCTTTTTTTAAGAGCAGGTGAAGTTCATGTCCCGAACAGGCCTCTGTGTAAAATAATGATACTAACCCCACTGTGGTGGTGGAGCCTTCCATGGCCATCTGTGATCTAACAGAATGCATAATCCATTTACCATGTGGCTCACTTTCTATGGATCCTGACTCTTGCAGATTTAGTTTCTAACTTAACAATAACAAAATTCCCTGAACACTGATCCTCAAGTCATCTCTTGATTTCTAAATTTTATTTTTGCAATGAATGATGAACTCATTTACCATGGCTTTCAAGGCTTTTTACAATCTATGCCCTAGCTAGAATCCATTTCTCACCCTTGTCACATATATTGTATTGTTTGTTTGTATGGCTGTCTTCCTACTGGATATGCATTTCTTTCCTTTTTTAAATATTTTTATTGCATTTTAAGTTTTGGGGTACATGTGAAGAACATGCAAGATTGTTGCATAGGTACACACGTGGCAGTGTGATTTGCTGCCTTCCTCCCCATCACCTATATCTGGCATTTCTCCCCATGCTATCTCTCCCCAACTCCCCACCCCCCACTGTCCCTCCCCTATTTCCCCTCAACAGACCCCAGTGTGTAGTGCTCCCCTCCCTGTGTCCATGTGTTCTCATTGTTCAACACCTGCCTATGAGTGAGAACATGTGTTTGATTTTTCTGTTCTTGTGTCAGTTTGCTGAGAATGATGGTTTCCAGGTTCATCCATGTCCCTATAAAGGACATGAACTCATCGTTTTTGATGGCTGCATATTCCATGGTGTATATGTGCCACATTTTCCCTGTCCAGTCTATCATCCATGGGCATTTGGGTTGGTTCCAGGTCTTTGCTATTGTAAACTGTGCTGCAATGAACATTCGTGTGCATGTGTCCTTATAGTAGAACGATTTATAATCCTTTGGATATATACCCAGTAATGGGATTGCTGGGTCAAATGGAATTTCTATTTCTAGGTCCTCGAAGAATTGCCACACTGTCTTCCACAATCGTTGAACTAATTTACACTCCCAGCAACAGTGTAAAAGTGTTCCTATTTCTCCAAATCCTCTCCAGCATCTGTTGTCTCCAGATTTTTTAATGATTGCCATTCTAACTGGTGTGAGATGGTATCTCAATGTAGTTTTGATTAGCATTTCTCTAATGACCAGTGATGATGAGCATTTTTTCATATGTTTGTTGGCCTCATGTATGTCTTCTTTTGTAAAGTGTCTGTTCATATTCTTAGGAAGAAGTCGAAACCATGAATAGACCAATAACAAGGTCTGAAGTTGAGGCAGTAATTAAGAGCCTATCACCCAAAAAAAGCCCAGGTCCAGACGGGTTCACAGCCGAATTCTACCAGACATACAAAGAGGAGCTGGTACTATTCCTTCTGAAACTATTCCAAATAATCCAAAAAGAGAGAATCCTTCCAAAATCATTTTATGAGACCAACATCATCTTGATACCAAAACCCAGCAGAGGCTCAACAAGAAAAGAAAACTTCAGGCCAATATCCATGATGAACATGGATGCAAAAATCTTCAATAATATACTGGCAAGCCAATTGCAACAGTACATGAAAAAGCTTATCCACCATGATCAAGTAGTATTCATCCCAGGGATGCAAGGCTGGTTCAACATATGCAAGTCTATAAACATAATTCACCACATAAACAGAACCAAAGAAAAAAACCACATGATTATCTCAATTGATGCCGAGAAGGTCTTTGACAAAATTCAACAGCCCTTTATGCTTAAAACCCTCAATAAACTAGGTATTGACAGAACGTATCTCAAAATAATAAAAGCTATTTACAACAATGGATTTTTTTTTAGCAGGTACAGCCTCCCAGAGTACAGGGAAATGGTATTAAGATTACCTAATAGGATTATTGAGGAAGTATGTGTTACAGAGACATGTACTTCTGCTACTCTTGAGCAAGAGCTAATGAGGCTAACTAATAAAAACTTTTATGAGGATTCTGGCATTGCATGAATTTATCCAGTATGCTTCCTGGAGATCACTTGACTCTAAACACAAATGACAAACATCACCTTTTGTTATTTTCTAACTTTTCTGAGCAGGAAGGAAAGATGCAAGCTAAACTGTGTTGTTATGATGCTAGTTGGCTTTGAAATTACTTTTCAAATAGAGCTCTCCTTTGATGATCCCTAATCTGATATTCATGCACAGAAAGTAAAGATATAGCAAGTGTGCTTAGAGAGAACTATGATTTAGAAAGCAGAACATTTATACTTATGTTTTCAGAGACGAGGAGAGATAATTGGCTTAGAAGTTTGTTAAATGCACAGAATGGAAGTGCCCAATTTCCGAAGAATTAAAGAGATAGCAAAGGCATTCATTAGGAAATTCTTGGGTTCTTTTTATGAAATGCCAGTGAAATGGGAGATTGTCATGAATTTAAACAGGAATAAGAATGTAAGGAACAGAGAAAAAGAATGATGAAAAAAAGTATATATCAACCTTTGATCTGAAATTTTTCTCTTCTTTGGAAAATGTCAGATTTTATGTGTATATTACTTGAGCTGAAATGTAAAATCTTATGGGTTATGCGAAGCTTCCTATGACTCTAATGAAAATTTAGAATGTGAATAAGCACTTTTTGGAAATACTTTCAATTGTTATAGCTTCAGTAAATTCTAAAAAAATTTTATATGACATCCATGGTAAGAAAAAATGTCTATACTAATCATAACATTCTTTTTCCATACTTCAGTATGAGAACACAACCATATTATTTTTGAATATTAATGTCTATTTATTGATCCTCAGCAGCATTATCACAGTTGCCTAATCTTTATTAAAAGCACACTGTGTACAAAAACTGTTTTGACATTTAACTAATTTCCAAACATCTTAAACCATTCAAGTATAGTTTCCATTTAGTATAATCTGACTTTTACAAAACTCAGTTGAGAATTCTTTGTTTGCCTATTTGTTTTACTTGTTTACAGTAAAACAGGGAAATGAGAGTTTGCGGATCTGGGTTACCACACACATACCTAAAATACAACACAATAGCTTTTCTGAATTTATAACAAATTCAATATACTAAAAAGTATCTAGTACACAGAAGGCACTCAATACATGCTTCTGAAAATGAAAAAATATCTACATATAAACTTAGCAACTAAGGTAGAGACTTAGTAATTATAAAGTTCTCAATTCTTCAAATAATTTGGAAGAGTATTGCCAAATGATTTATCCTGATTTTATTTTCCTTGCAATCATTTCTCCCTATTCTCCAGTTCTCGCATTGACAGAATTTTTCTCTGACACAAATCTCTTTTTAGTTCATCATGTATTTTTCAAATAAGTTGTAAGTCATTTTGCTTCTTTTATTGTGTGTCAATTTATTTCTCTGTTAGTCTCACTTTTTTACTTGGCTTCACTGGACACATACATACCAGAACATTCTCTGCCTCTTTCCCTGTTTAAAAAAATTAGTTACAGCGTGATTTGTATTTGAAGCAGTAGGTAATATACATGCAGTTGAAACATTTTTTCTTTTCTTTCTAGCTACAGTAAAGTCTACATACCAAAGATTAAAAAAAAAAAAAGACAAATGGAAAGAATGAAGCAAAAAGAGATTCATGAAAGATACAAAGAGGTGTATTTACAAAGTAGAAGGATCAAGATGCTGTGTGCCTCAGAAGAAAAGAAGGTAAGCAGCAGTTGATTATATTTTTAATTATTTTCTTATGTAATCAGAATATCCATGTAAGGAAATGAATCAGGAATTTGGTTGTCAGACACAGAGAAGTACATAAGATTTTTCTCTAGCTATATGCTTGTGCTTTTGGCCTGAATAGTAGTGGATTGAACGGTGGTTCTCCTCAAAAGATCTGTTCAGATTCTGATCCCTGAAAAATGTAAATGTGACCTTGTTTAGAAAAAATGGTCTTCGCAAATGCAATTAAGTTAAAGATTTTGAGAGGGAGTAATTCAGAGGAGGAGATGATACGAAACAGAGGAGAAGATGCCATATGAATAAGGGGACAAAGATTAGAGTTATACATGCACAAGTCAAAAAGGCTGAAGCCACCAGAATCTGGAAGAAGTAAGGAAATATTCTATTTTATAGCCTTCAAAGGGAGTATAACTTTGCTGACACATCGATTTTGGACTTCTGGCTTTGAGAACTGTAATATAATAAATTTATGTTGTTTTAAGCTATCAGGTTTATTGCTATTTGATAAGAGAGCAGCAGGAAACTAATACAGTATGTATATTCCTTCTCTAGCAATAGTTATGAAGTAAAAAACAAGGGAATATAGAAACTGCCGTACACTAATGATTTTTTTTTCTGCCCACATTTCCATCTGAAGCAGTTGCTATTTTTTAAGGTTCCGTTTCCTAACACACACACACACACACACACACACACACACACACACACACACACACTCTCTACCACCACAACCACCAACAACAGCAACAACACACAAGAATTAAATAAAGTACCACACAATGAAAGAGACTAGAAGTTAAGAGGGCTTCTATACTTTACAATGTGGACATTGCTGCATCATCTTTGAACCCATTTGATATATACCAAATCAAAATGGAAAATTGTTGAAAACATACTGTGCTATGTTAGATGTAAAATATCATTTATGAATGATATTTTACAGTAAAGCAAGTCACTTCATACATTTCTGCTTGGAAAGAAAAAGAATATCATTAATGTTGTAAAAAATGAGATTCTATTTGGTCCATCAGCTACTTTCAAGAAAGTTGAAATGATTAATGCTAAATTTGGTATGAGCTTGACAAAATATATATACACATTACATTTTTTAAGTGAATAAACTTGGAGTTCTTATTTTTCTTCTAATTCTATGTGCAGGTTCATCCAGAATAAGCTTGGCTATAGTGGGAAGCAATTAAGAATATACACAAAGAATTGAAACTCTAGGAAAGTGTTTTTATGTCTAACAGACTTGAGCGAAGTTAAATAGTGCACTGGTCACAGGAGAAAACTTATCATGGTGACTCATGTAAATTACTAAAATTGCTTTTGTTTGGGAAATGGGCCTCATTAGTCCTAAATATTGCCTTGGGATTATGTCAAGTAGCCAAACATCATTGCTTACATTAAAATAAAGCTCTAGATACTATTTCTTTTAATAAAAAAACCAATGATACTAGCGTATTACTTTAGTTATAATTTCAAAACTAGTACCATATATAAGGAAAGACAATGGTACTTACATCTCCTTCTCATGAAATTGTTAAAGAAACATTTATCGATCATGGGAATTGAGTCAAGATGTTCAGCCTGACAATCCACACCTATCTCCTAGCCCAGATGCTCATCCTTTAGCTTTTCAGGGGAAAGAAAAAATCTGCACTCACTACTGATATCCAGAGCTATCTATTTGCTTATAAGCTACCAGAACACATCTTTTTTAAATGGCAGATGAAATATTCTTACAACTTTCTGGGAAGAGAAAAATATTCAAGAGCTTTGATGCTCATCTAGTAAAATTTCTTCATTTAATCAATAGAGAAACTACAGAGCTTGGGGGTTGAATTAATATCTCAGACCTCAAGCTCCAAAGTACAATTGACTTTATCTAAATTAGCATTATGCTAGAATTTCATCAAGAGGTACAGTATAGTACAGCCATGGCTGTGAAAACATGTATACTTGCCAAAAAGGAATTCTCAACAAAATATTTAAAGAAGGGCAAAAAAAATAGGTAAAAGAATACAAAATTGTGGAATGATATCTTGATAGTTCAACAGAGCTTTATTTTTTTGTCTGCTATTTTCCTGGCACTATATTAGATTCTGAGGTTCTCCCAATGAATTAAACACTGTCTCAGTTACTTAGATACATAAGGATTATGGCAGATATTAGTGAACAAATTATTTTGTAAACAGAGATAGAGAATGATATGAAAAAAGAAGAAAGACCAATAATTTCATCCTGGGGAGACTGGGGAAGACAGTCTACAGCTGGAGGCTAAATTGAATCTAAATCAACAAATTGAAGATAGTTTGATCAAGAAAGATAGGAGGACATTCCTGGAAAATAAAAATATATATAAAAAATAAGTGCAAGGAGGCCATCTCTGTTTCACATCTAGGCATATCTCTAGGCATTTGGAGGACCTGCTTGTCTGGTTAAGCAGCCTGATCCACTGCATCCTTCCTAGGCATAGATCATGGTACAGCAGGGGTCTCTACACTCCACATCAAGGAAGATTTCCAGGCACTCAGAGCACTAGATTGTCTGGATCAGCAGCCTGAGATGACCTACCCTTTCTGTGCTGAAATCCCAGTGCAGGGGAGCCCTCTCTGCTTCATGCCCAGACAAATCTCCAAGCATCCAGAGCACCCATTCATCTGGTTCAGCAGCCAGAGATGCCCCAGCCTTTCTAGCCATTGATTGTAGTACAGAAAGACCCTCTTTGCTTCACATCCATGCAGATCTCCAGGTATTCAGAGAACCAGCTCACCTGGATCAGAAACCTGAGTTACCCCACCTTTCCTTTGCAGAGGTCCTAGGGTGCATGCATGCATGTGTGCATGTGTGTGTGTGATCTGGAGGGGGTTGGGAGCTCTCTGCTACATACCTAGGCAGACCTCCACTCATGCAGAACAACTGCATCCCTGGTCAGCAGTGTGATATGCCCCACTTCGCCCATGTGGAGATCTTGGTGTAGGAAGCATGTCTCTGTTTCACATCGATGTATATCTCCAGCCATCTAGAGCACCCACTCTCCTGGATTAGAAGTTTAGGCAAACCTCTATCCCAATTAGGAAGGCCAAGGAGGTCTCCCAGCTCCATGCTTGGCACACCTTGGGCACTTGGTGGCCACTCACTGGATTTTCCCTTGGTGTTTGTTCCTCTACCAGCTATAGGGGGACCTGTAGGTAGAATTGCTCAATCTGGTCCCACTCTCCTATCATGTCCCTCACCTCCCCAGACTTGAGCAGGACGCTCAGACCATTGTGTGTTCCCTGAATCACCCCATTGCCTAAGGCAACAGAAAGCTTCTACAAGTAAACTAGGATCAAGTATATACCCAACCACAATGGCTATGCCAGCTTTTACCTATAAGTGTGATCTAGCGGCTTGTAGGTCAATCTGCACAGCCCAATATAAAACCTGCCAAAATAAATACATACAGCTATAGAAGCAAAGCCCAAAAGACCCTACCTAGCATTCTATATAGTAGTACCCACTGAGGAGGGAGAAGGCAAATAGAGAGAAATAATAATAATAGCATAGAGTAAGAAAGAAAAAAAAATAAATCTTACCCAAACAAAAAATACTGTTTAAAAATTAGAAGTGTCAGCATCTACAGATAAGAAGGAACCAATGCAAAAATTATGGCACCACAAAGCATCTGAATGTAGTGACACCATCAAAAGGACCACACTTGCTCTCCAGCAATAGTCCTTAACCAAAATGGAAACTCAGAAATGACAAATAAAGAATTCAAAGCATGAACTGCAAGGAAATTCAATGAGATTCAAAACAAGTTTGAAAGTCAACACACACAAAAACACTTCTAAAGTAACCCAGCAAGAGAAGGAAAATATAAAAATCTTGAATTTCAAAATACAATTAAAGCCTTTATCAATGGATTCAACCAAATATAAGAAAGAATTTTAGAGCATGAAGACTCGTCTTTTAAGCTAACCTAATCAAACAAAAATAAAGGAAAATAAATTTTTTTTCACCTTTTTTTTTGAGTTCACTGGCATGATCTCAGCCCACTGCAACCTTCATCTCCTAGGTTCAAGCAATTCTCTTGCTGAAGAATTTTGTATTTTTAGTAGAGACAAGGTTTCATCATGTTGGCCAGGCTGATCTCGAACTCCTGACCTCAAGTGGGAGTCTTGCCTCAGCCTCCCAAAATGCTGGGATTATAGGTGTAAGCCACTGTACCTGGCCCCGGAAAATAAGTTTTAAAATATAAACAAAATATTTGAGAAATATGAGACTATGTAAAGTGATCAAATGTATAAATTATTTGCATTCCTAAGAGAAAAGTAGAAAAAGTAACCTGAAAAATATATTTGAGGAAATATTTCAAGAAAATTTCCTTAATCTTGCTAGAGAAGTTGATATTCAGATTTGAGAAATCCAGACAACACTTATGAGTTATTATACAAAATGAACATCAACAAGGCATATAGTCACCAGACTGTCCAAGGTCAATGCTAAAGAATCTTAAAAGCACCTCGATAAAAAGGTCAGATTACATACAAAGGGAACCCCATCAGTCTAACAGTGAACTTCTCACCAGAAACTTTATGTCAGAAGAAATTGGGGGCCTATTTTAAGCATTATTAAAGAAAAGAAATTACAACCAAGAAATTCATATCCTTCCAAACTAAGTTTCATATAAGAAAGAGCAATGAAGTCTTTTCTGGAGAAGTAAGTACTAAAGGAATATATTACCACTAGATCTGTCTTACAAGAGATCCTCAACTAAGCTAGTTTTTAACATGGAAATAAAAGAACGATACCTGCTACCACAAGGGCACACTTAAGTACCTAGCCAACAGACCATATAAGCAACACAATTGAAACTGCAAAACAACCAAAATCATGATAAGATCAGCACTTCATATATCAATATCAAACTTAAATTTAAATGGTCTAAATGCCCCATTTAAAAGGTGAAGTACAACAATCTGGATTAAAAACAACAAAGCCCCTCTGTCTCCTCTGTTCAAAAGACTTATCTCACATGTAATGACATTCATAGATGCAAAATAATGCATTGGAGAAAGTTCTACCATAGGAATGAAAAACTAAAAAGAGCAGAGGTAACTATTCTTATATCTGATAAACTTTAAGTCAACAGCAGTGAAAAAAAGACAAGGACATTACATAATGAAAAGATTTGATTCACCAAGATTTAACTGTCCTAAATATATACATCTCCAATGCTTGAGCATTCATATTCACAAAACAATTACTTCTAGATCTATTAAAAGACAGCTATACAATAATGGTGGGCTACTTCAAGAGCAGAAAGCTAGCAAAGATACTTAAGCTCAACACTTGACTAACTGGAGCTAATAAACATCTATAGAATACTCCACTCATCAACAACAGAATATATTTTCTTCTCATTTATACCTAGAATATGCTATAAGATCAACCACATGCTCAGCAATAAAGCAAATCTCAACAAATTAAAAAAAAAATCATACCAACCATATTATTGGACCATAGTGGAAGAAAAACAGAAATCAACACCAAGAAGAGCTCTCAAAACTACAAAATTATATATAAATTAAACGACTTACTCCCGAACAACTTTTAGAAAATTAACAAATGAATTCACAGCCGAATTCTTTATTTTCTTTTTATTTCTTATTCTTTTCCTTTTCTCCTTTTTTTTTTTTTTTTTAGACAGAGTCTTGCCCTGTCACTCTGGCTAAAGTGCAGTGGCAGCAATCTCAACTCAATGCAACCCAGGTTCAACAGATTCTCCCACCTCAGTCTCCCGAGTAGCTGGAATTACAGGCATGCACCGCCACACTTGAATAATTTTGTACTTTCATTAGAGATAGGGTTTTGCCATGTTGACCAGGCTGATCTTGAATTCCGGAGCCTTTAGTTATCAGTCAGTCTAAATCTTCCAAAATGCTGCAATTATAGGCATGAGCCACCCTGCCCAGCTAACATAGCCAAATTCTGCCAGATATACAAAGAAGAGCTGGTATCAACTGTACTGAAATTAATCCAAAAAATCAAGGAGGACAAATTCTTTCCTGTTTTATTTTGTGAAGCCAACCAGCATCACACTGATAACAAAACCTGGCAAAGACACAGTGAAAAATGAAGATTACAGGCCAATATCTGTAATAAATATAGGTGTAAAAATCCTCAATAAAACACTAACCAAGTTAATCCAACAGCACATCAAAAAGTAAATTCACCACAATCAAGTCGGCTTCATTTCTGGGATGTAAATTTGTTCAGCATATGCACATCAGTAAATATGATCCACCACATCAACAGAATTAAAAGCAAAAATGATATGACCATCTCAAGAGACATGGAAAGCTTTTGATAAAATTCAATGTCCCTTCATGATAAACACACTTAAGAAAATAGGCATGAAAAGATCATACCTTGAGTTAGAGTCATCTACGACACACCCACAGCCAATATAATACTGAACTTGAGTGATGGAATCATTCTCAATCTAAACCTAAGCATTATACAATATACACAGGTAACAAACCTGCACATGTACACCTGAATTAAAGTTGAAAAAAAAATCCAAAATCTTTTAAATGATGAGGTATAAAAATACAACCACTGAAATATAAAACAATATCAAGTTTATAGAAATCTGCAAGTATGCTTTAGTACTTGAAGATTGGAGTTAAGTTGGAAGAATTTGACAGATGAAGGTATTTTGGGAGATAATGGCTAGTAATGAAGTCTCTTGCATTCTACCCTAAGAGGGGTGGCCTTTAAAGTAATAATAGTAGCTATCACTGAAATATTTATACTAGAACAATTAAATTCCCAAATTTAAATTTTAGATAGTTCATTCTGAAAGCATTAATTGAGGTGGATTCAAAGAGAAAGAGATAATATCAGATAAACCTAAAAAGTAGAGCTAAAGTAATAGGCTCAAGTAAGAAGCAAAATCTGAAATAAATCAAAAATTAAATTGTAAATAATTTAGTGAATATGATGAGTAAAAGAGAAAGGGGAAAATCTTGAATAATTTCCTCTTCTGAAATACTTGAATTAATGAGTATAGTCATCTATTAAGTTGCGACACCCATGAGAAAAAACACGCATGCTGTAGGAGACGGTTAATTTGTTATTAGCTTTACTTTGAGACTATTTTGGGACATCCAAATTAAGATGTTTGCAGGATTGAAATATCTGCACATAAGAGGGGTATACATGTCTGAAGTTCAGAAATCCGGTCAGGGATGGAGATTCTGATTTCTGGGTCACCATGATGTAATTGGTAGTGAAAATAATCAGAGAAGTAGAATGAGTCATTATATAGGATAACATTAGGATTGAATAAAATCAGAATCTCAGTGGACACCAAGACTGACAGGAAGGCAAAAAACTAGAGTACAAGAAGGAGGCTGAGAACAATCTGAGACTAAAAATGTGTCAGAGAATGAAAGGTTATTGAAGACAGAGAAGTCAGAAAGTGAATTTTTTAAGTGATTTGTGGTCATCAAGATCAATGTCACTGGAAGGATGACATTGTTTCTGTCACAAGAATGATTATTGGTGACTTCACAAAAGCACTTTTAATAGAATACAACAAATATTTAAATATATTATAGGAAACTAAGTGAAGATTTTCAATTTTATAAATGGTGAATAGGCAACAAACATTTCTGGTCTCTCTGGAAACTTAACTAAAGTGACATTAAGTTAATTTTGAAGATATATAAGCAAAAAATCAAAGGAAAGCATACTTTAGTACATAAAATGTTACTTCTGGAATATAGAGAGCACATGTATGCATAGTAACTGAGTGCATACATGAAAAATCCAGAATATGACAGCTTGGGAAATGACAATTTAAAAAATCATGATTTATGGTACAGAACTATGGAAAGTGTCAAAAATTGGAGATGCAAATTACCTCTGAAAGCCAGAGTGTGAAGTGGGAAAGAAAACAAGAGAGAGATCCAAGATGACCGACCAGCAGCAGCTCAGGATTGCAGCTCCCAGTGAAGGTGCAGGGAGTGAGTGGATGCCAGACTTCCAGACGAATTTTTGTTGCCCACTGACCAGGAGATTCCCAGCGGAGAAGCCCCACGGGTCCCCAGCGCCACTCTTTTGGCGAGCCCGGCAGTTTTGCTGGTGCCCCGGCGGGCGCGGTGGTTCTCAGTGCGGAGTATGAGGGACTGAATGCCCTTTTAGTTGGTGTTTGGAGCTCCAGGAAGGTAGAGTCACCCATTCATCTGATTGAAGAGGGGACTGAAACAGGGAGCCAGGTAGGAAGATTCCCGGACAGGAAAGAGCCACAAATCTCAGTGCCGCTGTTTCAGCTGGCGCGGTCCCCAACCGGGAAATTGCATAGATCCCAGCGCCTTTTTGGTGGGCGACTGGGGCACCTGGGAGAGAATTGACCGTTCAATTAGGAAAAGAATAAAAGGGGGCTCTGAGGCAGGGAGCCAGGTGATCAGACTTGGCTGGTCCCACCCCCACAAAAAAACAGCAATTGGAAATGCTGATGGTTGAGAGTTTCACAGCAAGCACAGCTGAACCTGGGAAGGTCCAGCTCTGTGGGGGAGGGGCGTCCGCTGAAGGGAAACAAAGAAACAGAAATAATATCATCACCAACGAGCTGGACGTCCACTCAGAGACTCAATCTAAAAGTCAGCAATTACAAAGACGACAGGGGGATAAATCCACAAAGATGGGAAGAAACCAGCACAAAAAGCCTGAAAACACCCAAAATCAGAATGCCTCTCCTCCTTCAGGGGATGGCAGGGGAACAAGGCCTTATGGAGAATGAGTGTGATGAATTGACGGAATCAGGCTTCAGAGGGTGGATAATAAGAAACTTGTGTGAGCTAAAGGAACATGTTCTAACCCAATGAAAAGAAACTAAGAACCTCGAAAAAAGGTTTGATGAAATACTAACGAGAATAGACAATTTAGAGAGGAATATAAGTGAATTGATGGAGCTGAAAAACACAATACGAGAACTCTGCAAAGTATGCACAGGTTTTAACAGTCGAATTGATCAAGCAGAAGAAAGGATATCAGAGGTCGAAGACCAACTCAATGAAATGAAACGAGAAGACAAGATTAGAGAAAAAAGGGTAAAAAGGAATGAGCAAAGTCTTCAAGAAATATGGGACTATGTGAAAAGACCTAATCTACATTTGATAGGCGTATCTGAATGTGACAAAGAGAATGAATCCAACCTGGAAAATATTCTTCAGGATATTAACCAGGAAAACTTTCCCAACATAGCAAGGCAGGACAATATTCAACTCCAGGTAATACAGAGAACACCACAAAAATATTCCTCAAGAAGAGCAACCCCAAGGCACATAATCGTCAGATTCACCAGGGTTGAAATGAAGGAGAAAATGCTAAGGGCAGCCAGAGAGAAAGGCCAAGTTACCCACAAAGGGAAGCCTATCAGGCTCACAGCAAATCTCACAGCAGAAACCCTACAGGCCAGAAGAGAGTGGGGGCCAATATTCAACACCCTTAAAGAGAAAAACTTTCAAACCGGAATTTCATATCCAGCCAAACTAAGCTTCATAAGTGAAGGAAAAATAGGATCTTTTGTGAACAAGCAAGTATTCAAAATTTCATCACCACCAGGCTTGCTTTACAAGAGCTTCTGAAAGAAGCACTACATATAGAAAGGAACAACCAGTATCAGCCATTCCAAAAATATACCAAAAAGTAAAGAGTATCAACATAATGAAGAATCTACATCAACTAATGGGCAAAACAGCCAGCTAGCATTAAATCGCAGTATTAAACTCACATATATTAATGTTAATCCTAAATTAAATTGACTACATGCCCAATCAAAAGAGACTCAAGACAAAGGGATGGAGAAAGATTTACCAACCAAATGGAGAGCAAAAAAAAGGCAGGAGTTGCAATTCTCACCTCTAATAAAATAGACTTTAAAGTAACAAAGATCAAAAGAGGCAAAGAAGGACATTACATAATGGTAAAAGGATCAATGCAACAAGAAGAGCTAACGATCCTAAATATATACACACCCAACACAGGAGCACCCAGATACATAAGGACGTTCTTAATGACTTACAAAGAGACTTAGACTCCCACACAGTAATAGTGGGAGACTTTAACATCACATTGTCAATATTAGACAGATCAACGAGACAGAAAATTAACAAGGATATCCAGGACTTGAACTCAGACCTTGAACTAGTAAACTTAATAAACATTTACAGAACTCTCCACCCCAAATCCACAAAACATTCATTCTTCTCAGTACCACATCACACCTATTCTAAAAGTGACTACATAATTGGAAGTAAATCACTCCTCAGTAATTGCACAGCATTTCACAGGTTTAAATGAAATATTTGTTGGCTGCTTGTTTGTTATTTTCTTCCCTTATTCCTTCCTGTCTCCATTGTTAGGCACAATTACTAACATAAAAGAGGTTTTTAATACCCATTTTTAGACTGCATTCTAGCCTGGGCAATAGAGCAAGATTCCCGTTCTCTCTCCGTCTTTCTCTTCCTCTTTCTTTCTCTTTCATTCTTTTTTTTTCTTTCTTTCTCCTTTTCTTTCTTTCTTTTTTTCCCTTTAATAATAAAAAAAAATAGTTTGACATCATCCTTTTGGTGATAAGTTAGAAAAAAAAAAAGAAAGAAAACAAAAGATTTGTCAAAAGTGTTTTTAGGAGCAAGTAGCTGCCCTGTTGTTCTCCCCAAGTCCAACCAATTAGTCAATTGCCCTTTCTTGAGCTCTGCAGGAAAAAAATATATATATATTATTCTCTGAAGATGTTTAATTACAGAGACTGTGAATTGGAGACATCTTGAATAGCTAACGTCAAAGATGAGGCACCCCCCCTGGACACATGGAACTAGGTAATTGAGGGTGCACTGATTGGAGGCCCTCTTGACCCCATGGCTGCCTGCCTCCCACTACTCTGGTCCCTATGCTTGTATGTTGTTCACAGATGACTAGAGGGTTTCTTTCTGAGGAAACTGCCCTGTAGAAGAATAGAGAACTACGAATTCCCCATATGAAGTTTACATACATAACAATTCTGCACATTTACCCCTAAACCTAAAATAAAATTTAAAAAAATATCTTGTATGCTGCCTAAATACAAATTCATAATTAAGCAAGCCATTACCTCATACATAAACCTTCCTATTAGATTTTTAGGGCCTACTTCTTATTTTGATTGGCTAGCCAAGGATCACCAGATATTTGAGAACATTTTTAAAGGAAAACAAAAAAAATTGCATCAGAAAATTCAAGGATAGAAAAATGAACAAATAAAAACAATGGAGATCATATGGGAAATAAAAAACACTCATATAAAATTACAATTCTCATCTTCAAAGCTCAAATTACTATATTACATCTATTATATGAGAGTATACAGAGAATAAGAATTTTTAGAAATGTGAAATCTTTTGACAAAAATAAAAGTAAATAATTGAAATGTTGAAAAGCAATGAATAGAAAATTTTGCAGGGAAAAAACTTATGAAAAATGATTTTTAAATAATATAATTCTAAAAGGTTAATAGCAACAACCACAAAAGCTCAGTCTAAGAGGCCAGCTAATGAGTTCCACTGATTGAGGCAATAACGGGAAGAATATTATGAAAGCATCACTTAAGAACTTTTTCCAGAATACAAAGGATCAGATTTTCTACACATGAAAAAAGGGCCCACTGAGTACCTACAGTGTGGCTCAGATTTATCAGTACGCATATCACTCTCAATCTTTATATGACTTCAGGACATTGGGGAAAAGTCCTAAGAGCATCTGGAAAGGGAAAAAAAAAATGGGTTACATACAAAGGACCTAAGGGATCACATACAAAGGAATAAAAATGGCATCTTACTTCTAACAAGAAACATTGGAAGCTAAAAAAGATCTGAACAATGGCTTCAATTTCTGAGGGAAAGACTTTTCTCTCCTAGAAGTCTATGAATCTCACTGGAAACTAAAGTCAAGGATAAAGATATTTTCAAACATGCAAGGGCTCAAATTAACTTTCTCTGTGCACCTTTTTTTCTGTGCTGTAGAGTAACTATAGAACATTGTTGAAGTATATATTTTATAAAAAATGAAGAAATAAATTTAGAAAGGACCCAGGAATCAGGGCATTTAACACAAAAGAGTATAAAGAGGAGACTAGAAAAAATCCAGTTTAGATTGGAACAGAAGGAGTAAAGATTTCAGGAGAGATGTTTCAAACACACACATGTACACACATGCACTGGTTTCTTTGTAGTCAAGTACATAGAGTAATTTATCAGTTCTTCTTGTGTGCATGTGTGTGTGTGTGTGTGCAAGAATATGAAAAAGAGCTACATCCTCATTCTTCATGTTAAGAAACCAAAAGATATTGTCTAAAAATTTTCAGAACCATAAAGTAGCAGGAAATATTCAATATCCAAAATATGCAAATTATGTAACAAATAAGCATCATGTGAAAACATTCATAATGGTGACTAGACCAAATAAAAGGTATCTTATAGCTTGATAGTTTAGACACTACGATCTTGAATCAAATAGCCTAGATCCAAAGCTCAAAAATGGCAACTAACTAGGAGCTACTGTCTCAATATCTGTTAGGTTTGTTTTCACATGTATAAAATGGGAATGATGGTATCTACCACAAGCTCAGCCATCTGGGTTAGGAAAGGTCATTTGTATACATAGCTTAGCACAATGCATAGAATATGATGAACAGCTAATCAATGATATTGTAGAATATGTGGCAGATGTTTACACAGGCACTAAGTGTTCTGGGCTAGAAAGACTGGCAGCCAGGGCTAATAGTTTTTAAAATAGGTAGCTGAAACCTGAGAACTTTAGAATCTGAATTGCTCAGCCTCACGAAAGTCCCAGAAGTCTATGTGAAACATGTTCCTACAAATTTTATCATCCTCCCAGGGGTAAATTACAAGAGAAAGCCTTTTGGAGGCCAACAGATATAGAGAGGGAAGGGGAAATCAAATGGAATTGTAAGACCACCTTGGGAGCCAGATGGCTTTTCTTTCAGCGATGGGACTGGGGAGCACTGAGCAGTGGCCCATCACATAATATTCACCTGGCAGAAAAGCTTGAAGTGTATGTTAGATGTTTCTGAACTGAGATGATGAGCTCGAGTTGAGCTAGCCCACGATACAAGATTCTCACAACACTGGCTACTGCAAGATTTGAATAATATTATGAGAAAAACCTGAGCAACAGTAGCTTGGGACAGTGAGAACAAAGGCACCATTCAACCATGTATGAGCAGCAAAGGCAGCCACCAAACATCCTCTGCTACCTTGGAAGTCCTCCCAACATTTACAATATTCATTTATTTTCTTAACTGCATTATAAATTCAAGCACATTGTTGTTTACCAGGGAATGTTCATTGTAAATGAATTAGGGAAATATCTTACAAGAAACAAAGGATTGGCCTTAACATTGGAATTATGAGTGACCCTTATGAATTTGCTAATTATTTTCCCTTCTGTAGATATTAGCAATGCCTTTTATACACATTTGCATTTACATATGCTCACAACACACTCATTTGTGTTCTCTGCATTTACCAGCAATTACTTTATGACAGACCTCCTAAATAATTGAGCAGCCTCACTCCAGAGAGTGCAAACCAACCTATTCACACCTTCTCCCACATGCCAATGAAATGCTCATGAGAAAGAAAAACAGATCTACTCAAAGATTTGATTCAGGAATCTAATCGTCAGTCCATTTCTATTGCCATAAATTGAGATTTGTCTGGGCATCTTGCCATATTTTTGTTTAATCTGCTGTCCCTGTATTCAGTTCTGATTTTCCATTTCTATCATGCAGTTATGTTGATTTTGCTACAACTCTGCAAAAGACTTGCATATGTTTCATTGTTTTAAAAAATGAATATGTTGCTTTTCCCTAGGGAAGAGCTGTAAGAAGCAATATATTTAAATAGCATTTTGTTCTAATAATAACTCAAGACACAGAATGCTGACCATGTTGGACAAAGAGTTATGGCTTTTAAAAATCTTAATATGTTGATATAATCATAAATGTCATCATTTATTTATTTAATAAATATTTATTAATAATTCAAAAATTGCTAGGCCCTAGGGATTCTGCTACAAGCAAGATGTCTAAATTTTATGCCAGGATCTAGGGGTTTTAAATTAATAATATATAAGCAACTTTTTGAGGTCACCAACTAAATGACAAAGTATGGTTCTGAAATGCAAGGAGAAATAAGTTAGTCTGTTGAAGGAGCTGAGAATGCTGTCAGATGCTTAAACATAATGGTAGCAGTTGCTGTAATAGCTCTATGCACAAAGTGACTGAAGTCACATGGAAAGAGGCTATATAACCCAAATAAGAGGTCTAAGACATTATTTTACAGGAGGCAGTGCTTGCAATATGTTTGCAAGCTGAAGGAGAAATCCAGGATTGGGGAATGGATGGAAGTCCATTGAAAGTAGAAGTAGTGCATGTGACCAGCCAGGACTGAGGTAGAGCTGCCCAACAAGCCTTCAGAATGGCTGGCACATGACAATGGAGGTAAAATGGGAGAGGAAAAACATCAGCAAAAGAAGGCTCGCCCTTTCTCAAGGAACCCCACCGTGTGGCGTTCCTTATCATGGCAAAGCTGAGAATCCTACTTTAGACAGCACCCCAAGTAAGGAGAGCTTGGCTTCTCAAAGAATCACCTCACTCTTCTTTAGTCAGACTCAAAATACTGATATGTAAACACCAAGTTAATTATCTTATTTGTAATGAAAAATAAGTCTCATGTGGGATCCTATGCTTATGTACATATGGACATCATCACCTTTTCCCATAGGTACATGTATATAAGCAGACAATTAAAATTAGAAGCTTGTTTGAATAGCAGAACCAGAGTCATGGGATATTGAATTGATTCACAACTTGGGGACATTAGGATAGCATATGTTGATCCATTTGCTCTCACAATCAAATTTTTTTTTGTCTTTTGTTTAATCAAAGGAAAAACTCAAATTTCATTTTTTAACTTTTATTTTAGGTTTGGGGGTGCACATGAAGGATTGCTATATGGGTAAAATTGTGTTCCGGGGATTTGTAGTAAGCATTATTTCATTACCCAGTTATTAAGCCCAGTACCTATCTTTTCTGCTCCTCCCCCTCCTCCCACCCTCCCACTTCAAGTAGATCCCAGTGTCTGTTGTTTCCTTTTTTGTGTTAGTAAATTCTTATTATTTAGCTCCCACTTATAAGTAAGAACACGTGGTATTTGATTTTCTGTTTCTGCATTAGTTTACTAAGCATAATAGCTTCCATCTCCATCTATGTTTCCATGAAAGACATGGTATCTTCTTTTTTTTTTTTTTTTTTTTTTTTTTGAGACAGAGTCTTACTCTGTCGCCAGGCTGGAGTATAGTGGCACAATCTCGGCTCAGTGCAACCTTCACCTCCTGGGTTCAAGTGATTCTCCTGCCTCAGCCTCCTGAATAACTGGGACTACAGGTGCACACCACCATGCCCAGCTAAATTTTGTATTTTTAGTAGAGACAGGGTATCACCATATTGGCCAGAGTGGTTTTAATCTCTTGACCTCGTGATATGTCAGCCTTGGCTTCCCAAAGTGCCGGGATTACAGGCATAACCTACCATGCGTGGCCGATATCATTTTTTTTATAGCTGCATGGTATTCCCTGGTTTATATGTACCATGTTTGCTTTATCCAATCTGTCATCGATGGGCATTTGGATTGATCCCATGTCTTTGGTATTGTAAATAGTGCAGCAATTAACATTCATGCAATCCCATTACTGAGTATATACCCAGAGGAATATAAAAATTTGTATTTCATAGGCAAAGGCTTCTTTTTTTTTTCCTATGAGAGTGTTTGGAGGGGCTTCAGTAACTCCAACTTTTCTTCTATTTATTGTGAGTGACAGGCAGAGCACTAATTATCTGGAACCACTATTTTCCTTTGTAAGACAACTCAGCTAATTTATGGCTAGTCGAAGATTTGAGTACAGGTTTGTTTTCCAAACCTGTGTAATATCTATGTTTCAATAGCCAATAAACTTTCCTTCTCATTGGCATATCTTCTACTGATATAAGCAGCCCAGATAGCAGAATTTGACCAGGGTTTCAAGTACAGATCTGTCACTTATTAACTGTGGAGACTTGAACTCTTTGAGCCCCAATTTTCTAGCCAGTAAACTCCTGTCAACTCCTCCTAGAGTGAGGATAAAAAGGATTTGTAACTTTTTAGTACATTTTGTTTTGAAGGGTCCCAAAATTTCTTAAATGTAAAGTCACATCAATTCTCATAATGCCAACCTTAAACTGGTACATAAGGTAAAATCTACAAAGTAAGGTCAGTAGTAGTTCCCTGAAAAATCAGCCACATTGATAGATGACTTTCATTGTCACTGTAAGGCAATAAGGATTGATAGCAATTTGCAGAAATGGGCTTAGTTCAGAAGACAAAACATTAAGGGAAAATTCAGAAGCTAGTCACGGTTCTGTTAGTCTGTGCAGCATTTTGAAAGCCAGTACTTCCTGGTTATTTCAGTATAATTGGGCAATATACAAGATGCTAGTCCGTAATCTAGTAAAAATCTACTCATTTGGGCATTAAGTTCTTGGGAAAAAAATGCTTATTTGGGCACTAAATCCATCTTTCCTTAGAGCAATAGAAACCATATTACCTTCCCAAGCTTAAATATAAAGTATTTTATGTCATCTTTAGACAAATTAAGTATTTTATCATAAAGGAAGAAACTTTCATTTTCAAGTTCATGCTACAGTGCCAAATTTATGGTAGTTACCTTCAGCACAGGGCAATAAAGAAAACTTGCACTTTCTGTATCCATTTATGAGGTTTGATATGTATTTTTTAAGTATTTCCATTCTATATGTATCAGTGTTGATATTTTATATTCTAACATATTTATTTGCCTTTTAGTTATATGAAAAATGAGCTCAGGGATTTGGGGATGAATTCCTAATAAAAATATTACTTTTGCTGTTGTCTATAAATGAACTGTTCTTGGTACACCTCTGCCTTTTGTCTCATATTCAACAGGAAATATTTATACTTTCATTTATTTGTTCCTCCTCCACAAAAGTGCAGAAATTAATTCTATTTATGAATGCTTGCCTTCATGGAAGAAAATTTTTCACTGTATGTATTTTATGACTGAGCAAAAACTTTTTAAGAGGAATATTTTTTACTGTGATTTGTCTGTGCCATGTGCATTGCTAAATACTTACCAACTAGAAGAGAACCCAAAGGGTATAAAATAGGATTTTATCTCCATTATAAATTTGTAATTCTATGAGTATATTTCACTGTTTCCTAATTTCTGTAATTTCCACATTTCACTTAATAAAACCTTGAATTTTATCCTTATTTTGTATCTGGTACTTTTGAAACATCCAGTTAAGTAATTATTGTAAAAAATATATAAAGCTACTTTTACTAAATTCTTCTCAATTTTAATAAGCTGCCATGTTATTTTATAAATGAGGAAAGAGCTGAGGTCCTAAGAACTTGAGTTGACTAAGGTCACGTAGGTAGTCATTAAGTTGAATTATTATTATTGACTAGAGCTTAGAAGCAAGGACTTCTGCCTTCAATTAATTTGCCTCACTATTTAGGTCCTGCTCCACTCCCTAAACAACCTTGGTGGTACAAGAGTATTGTGAGGGTTATGTGCTTTTATTAGTTGCATTTTAAAAAATCTACTAATTTGGGCATTAAGTGCTTGGGAAAACAATATTTATTTGGCCACTAAATCCATTAAATCCATCTGTTCTTTGGATCTTGAGTAAGTAGAAAAGGTTTATCAACTTAGACAATGGTGCAGAGTATTTTTTTTTCCAGAAAGTATTTCAGTCAATAAATTCGATGTCAAGTCTAGATCTTCACCATGATATTTAGTGCTGAGTTTTGCATGGCTTTTGATATGCAAGCCATGTGGGTGCAGGGACTCTCTTATTCAGCTTTGTGCCAGACACATGCCTTCTCTCAGAACATCTTAGGTTACTTAGGTTAATCAGAACAGAATCTATAGCTGAAGTAGACCCTAAGCACTGCCAGAAATATAAAGTAGAATAAAATATTTTCAATAAAAAATAACTTGAAGGCCAATTCTTCATTCTACAATTGAGATAGGCCTCAAAAGTCAAGATTGAGCCCAAAATGACAATAGAAATAGGACTTGTAAAAAAAAGTCTACTGTGGCTATTGTACAACCATAGCGTTTATCTGACCCCTGACCTTGTTTCTGTCTCATTCAGGGTTGCTATTCGCTGACAATGGTGCTATCAGATAATCTCTCTCTCAATATTTATGTTCTTCCTGGACCTTTGCTTAGGAAGACATAAGCCTTGCTCACAGTTGTTGCATTTCCAGGTATTTTGGCTGCTGCTGTGATTTTATTTGAACTTCAGCTTTAGTGAATCATTAAAGCAGTTTTTGGTCTGCCTTATTTGCCTTGCCTGAAGTTGACACAAAGAAAGTACTATTTCTTTTACTCTGGATCATTTTGAACTTTGCCCAGTCTTATGATTTGCTAAAGTAAAACTAACACAATAAAAGTCCCGTCTATGATAAAAAGAACAGTTATTACCCATGTTTTATATTAAACCAATATCTACTTTCCATATATATGCACATTCTGAAATTATTCCCATATTTCATAATAGCAAAATCTTATATAGGAAGAGAAAAACACAGCTCTGTATTTATCAACAATAGACACAGGTAACAATTCTCAGCAGGATTATTACACTTGATCTCACAGAAATTCCTTCAAATCTTAGCTATTATAACTAATATTGATCATTTTAAACAAGAATTTTGAATTATACACTTAATGAATGATTCCAGAATACTGAAGGTAGTTGTGTGTCAATACTGAACAAATTTGAGAAAATCAAGATTTTCCCTTTTCATTTTTACTTCCAAAGAGTAGTATTGAACAGTCTTCCTCAATGATATAAGCTCTGTGTCCACTTTCTAAGCAGACTCCAGTGTATTTGGGATTCCCAGCACTTATTGAGTGATCTGAATTCTCAGTTCATTTGCAATGTTAATATGGGTGGATAAAATTCTGGTATAAGCCAGGATTATCAGGCTATGCTGCAGTCACAAAAACCAGAATCTCAGTAACTTAGCATAATCAAAATTTATTTATTGCTTAAGCTACGGTCACTTTGGGTGAGAAAGATTCCCTAAGGCATCTGCACCCCACAAAGGGCTCAATAATTCATGAGGGCTTTGATCTCCTGCAACCATCATATTAATATCCAAGTTCATCATTGCCATGGCAGAAGAAGAGATGAAAATTCTTCAGGCCATAATAACCCATTCCACTTTCGCTCACAATCTACTGGCCCATTTCATGTTATATCTCTGTCTAACCACAAGGAAACTGGGAATATGTAACTCCCTCATACCTAGAAAGTAAGGAGAACTGAATATACAGTAGCACGATAAATCCTGATTATATAATAAAGTGGTGGTTGAAAATAGCTAAGTGGAAATCATAAATCTATTTATGGTAGTATTTACTCTATCCTTAAATTGTGCTCTAAAATACACAACCAATAATATCTGATATGAGAACTTCCAACATGCCCGTAGGTTGTATATAATCTTCCTTCTTTAAGTGGTAGATCATTATTATGAATTTCTTAGAAAAGAATGATGAGTATTGAGTAATATAGAGACCAATGAATAAAGGTGCTGAAGTGTTAAATAACTATGTCATGTTTCTGAGTTCAGTAATAAATAATTAAACCTCTTTTACATAATAGTTTTAAATGTATTTGATGTACTTTGCATTTTACATGATAGGTTTTAGCATATAATCAAGTTGGCTAATACTTTGAGTTCTTACCGGCAGCACATGTTTGTTAAGTCTGCTAAAATATATTAAGAATTTGGAATTCATTGCTAGGCCCACTACTGAATATTATTTTTTGAGCCAAGAAGTCAAGCAGGTAAATTTTGTCATCACATGGAATCATTTTGTGCAGAATTAGTGAGAGATAAAAATGTGTGTTTTTAATATAGCCTTTGCTTGAGACTTACCAATCATACAATGCTGGGTCTATGTGTTATAATGATTGCATTAGCATTAACTTGGAAAAATGGGAACTATAAGTCAAAAACATCCTTGACTTCCTCTCTAAAGTGCCTATTTATATCTGTTTAGATGAGAGACTGAAACAAATAAAATTGGAGATTTAAAGTATACTGAAACTTCTAGTCTATTTTGTAAAAACCTGGGTCTCATGATGGTTGAATTTTATAAAAGCATTTTAAACATAAACAAAAATGTCTGTTTTCCAAGTTAGTGTAATATCTACTACTCTATTATACACCTGGAAATGTTATTAAATACACACAATAGACCAATACAAATGGTGTTTTGGTAAACGAAAATGATTATTTTGTAAAAAATCAGCAAGTGTTTATTCTAATAGTGCTTGTAAGGGGTTAAATTCATTTTTATGGTTATTGTTCTGCACTAATAAATGGAAAAACCCTTTTAGATTTAGTTTAATTGAAAAGAATATTTTGGCAGTAGAAATATAGTGTATACTTGCTATGCACACTTTTTTTATTAATGTTTTTACAGAAAATTCCTGTTCCCTAAACAATTTATTTTTTTTTCTGGCTTGCTGTTTTTGTGAGGTAAATTTTTCTATAAAGAATATTAGCCTATATTACAATAATCATGAAGGCGAGTTTTGCTGAGTTTCCTATTTTCAATTCTGTTGTAATATTGAGAAATGTATCAGTAAATTATAATAATTTTCCCTAATGTTCACCAGCCTTTTCTACTTCTGTATATGAAACATGTAGGTCCTGACCATTGCTCAAATATGCAGCCACTACAGCGCAAGCTTAATAATGGGAAAGAAATACAAGTTTTAAAAGTATGTTTCTGAAATATCTATTGAAAACTATTATAAATGATGATAATAATCAGACTTAGCCTCAAAGGATGACATTGTCTTTGAAACACTAGTGAGCTTGTCTTCATGTTTGCCAGTCCACAAACTCAAGTTTAAAAACAGTGTTCCAAGACTTTGAAGTTTATTGACACCAAATTCACAAGAAGCTGATACATAAACCAGAATATTTATTTGTTCATTTATAGTTATGTTGGGGGAGATCTAGTGATATTTCTAGCACTTCTTTCTAATAACCTGAATAATATTCAAGGATATACGGCTTTCCATGTTGCTTAAACAATAATATCAGATTATCCATTTTGTGGTTCTATTTGTATTTGCGTTTCTCTTTCTGATGCCCTCATTCTCTCATGCCACAGACAGGAGCTCAAAGAAGCTTACTCAGGTCTTGGTGCTTACAGCCTACAATCAACAAGGTAGAGATACATTTTCTCTCCAGCATCTACATTTGAAATCTTGGTGGAAGCTCTTGTTGGTCCAGCTTAGTTTGTGTGATTATCAATTGAACCAATTACTAAAGATAAAATATTGGAATACCATGATGGGATAATTCCTAGACCTATCCCCATTATTGTGATTCAGAGGCTAGCCGTAACCATATGAGATGGGTAGGGTGGTGCTGGTAAAAGCCTAATAGAAATTGATGTACTGAACAGAAAAAGATTCTAAATATCAACTATGGCTGGGTTCATAGATTCCTCTGCAATAACATTAAATTGATATTTGGTTAATTCAAGGAATATTTAAAGTTGGATACAAAAGAAAACTTTTATATTTGGGGTATGTGTCTTGGCCTATCCTCAGATCAGTCTTCCTGCTAGGAAAATAATTCACTCATTATAGGAGAATAATGGACTCAACCTTATGGTTGGGGAATAGACGATTTTACTAATATTACATCGAGTTATGGAGAAACAAACTTTCCTGGCCAGAAAAAAAAAAAAAAAGTATCTCACAGGCAGAGAGTTGCAGCAAACAGCTTTCAGCATGTTGAGGTAACTACTGAAGTGATGTCAGGATGGCACTAATAATATTTGTACAGTTTACTCTTTACATGGCCCACTGGTGCTTCACGTTTTTTCCACTCTGACCTGTATCTGATTTTTCAAGAGACTGGCCTGTAACAATTTCTAAATAAAACAAAACAAAAACAAAAGCCTTAAGACAACAGAGAATTTTCAATACCTTTGGCCAGAATGTCTTTTGCATAAGGGTGCTTCTTCTCAAGTTTAACACTGGCCAGGGAAGCATCAAAATGGACTTTCCAAAATTCTTGAGCTCACGTTTTGTCATGTGTCTTGTGATAATCTGGATCAATTAACCCTATCAGCCCACTAACAGATTCCCTTGACTGTTAACTTGAAGGATCTAAAATAACCAGGTGTAGTCACAGACATACATTTACTGGAACACTGGTTGTGTCTGTTCCCTCATAGAGAAATCAAAAATTCTAGTTTATCTAAAGATTCAAGGATGTGAAGCAAACATTTCTAAATGGGTTACTGGGAATGGTGATAAAAGATGTCATTCACAGTTTTTCCTCTTGGTTCCCTCACCCATGAATTCTAACTATCAGGATGAAAGCAACATTTTAAAAAATCCCTATTCCACAGGTCATGATGATCAAGATGGCACGTAAGTTATGCCTTTAAGGTTATTTGTATATTTTATCATGCTGGAAGTTTCTGGGTGCTGTGGTGTATGGTAGAACTACATACCACGTGATTATTTTTGTCATACTTCCTTTGCTATAAAGTGGGAATGAAACACGACAATAATTCAGATATTCCTTGAGAACTCAGGCCAGGGTAACACTGGCAATCTCCATGCATTCAGTCTCATAGATACATCTTTCTAATGAGGACAATCACTGGGAAGAATTATAACTTCCAAAGTGGAAAAGGTAAAAATAATCAACTTGCCAGTGGTGGATCTCTTAGAGAATAGTACAGCATCCAGAGATCAACATCAGTTTATGCTGATAACACTTTGGACATTCAACAGTGATATTAGCTACTTCCGCCTTGGTTAAAGGGAGCCTGTAACATTGAATCATGCATAGCCTCCATTTTGTCACCATGGCTACTGTGTTAACAAGCCCAGTAGTGAAAGCTGCTGGGTGATCAGAGCCAGAGACTGGCTAAAATCTGCCGGACCAGCAATTTTGTTCAAATAGTTGTTCAATGCCTTCTCTGTACTGGATACTTTTTGATGGGCATTGGCATGAGAAGTAAAGATTTACACACTTTTGGTCCATTCCTATAGATCCAATCACATGCTTCTTTCCTGGATCTCTTTGTCTGTCATTTTCTAATCATATTACTTCTAAAACAATAAATAATTAGTTAAGACAGTGAAGAAGAGTTTGTCTCTCTCTTGATCTAGGCCATTTATACCACTTCATCATGTTGATGAATAGTGTACTGCTCAAACCTCTGCCACTGAGATACTTCTCACTGTCTGCTATTGGATGAGAGCTGGTCCCAGGACCCCAGCTGCCTGGTGCTTCTGACTTGTCCTATTTGCAATGTTTCCATTGGTTAGAATAAAATCTCTCAGCTGTAGAATCACAAGTGTACTCAGTAAGCAGTCTAGGCATGTAAACATAATTGCTAGGGGATTATTGGCAGGGCACTAATAGTCTCTGCTTAAGTAGGCAAAATCTTTAAATCTCCTTCCTACATGTCTCCAATTTATCTCCTGTGAAGGTTAATTTTATGTATAAAATGGACTGGGTGACAGAGTGCCCAGATACTGGGTTAACATTATTCTGGGTTGTCTGTGAGTGTGTTTCTGGATGAGAGTACATTTAAATCATTAGACTGAGTAAAGCAGATTGTGCTCCGCAGTGTAGGGGGACTTAATCCACTGGAGACTGGAATAGAAGAAAAAGCAAGCAAAGAGGGACTTCACTCTCTCTGCTTATATTCAAGTTAGGACATCAGACTTCTGCACTCAAATTGGCATTTGTATCACTGGATCTTCTGATTCACAGGCCTTTGAACTAGCACTAAAACAACACCCCTGGTTCTTCTAGCTCTCCAGCTTGCAGAGAGCAGATTGTGGGACTTTGCCTCTATAATTACATGAGAAAATTTTCTAAAATCAATCTCTCTCTCTCGCTCTCTCTCTGTGTGTATGTAACTTTTTTCTCTTATTGGTTCTGTTTCTCTAGATAACCATGACTAATACATTTCCTAAATGTCCCTTACTTTCAAAAAAGCTGTGCATTTGATGGGAAACATCTGCCTCTTACCCTTATCTCCACTCACCCCTAATTCTTGTCTTCATAATCTATTGGATTTCATGATTGCCTCACTGGAGTTAATTGTCCTTCTTTACAAATCATTAATGCTTGGTTTCCCTTCTTTAATGCCACTTAACAGATCTGATAAGATGATAGGCATTTTTCAACTATGCTATAATATTCATTTATTGAAAAGACACTGTACTCTTCTTAAACACAGGAATTGTATTTTACACATCTCTGTACCTCACATACCTAATGAGTACCTAGTGCAAAGTCAGTATTACTTTAATAAATGTTTGCTGAATGATTTTGAATGGAATAATCTATTATTACCTTCCTTAAGATAACAATGACATATCAAGCACAGAGTAGGTATTGAAAATTGTCTATTGCATTGAGTATATTTAAAAAGCCTGAGCTGTATTGTTTTTTCTATCGGACTTTGAATTGACTTTGATCCTCTTTTAGTTTCTCATAGCCACATAAAACAAGTCCAAAAAATTGTTTATTTTGAAGTTCTACCACTGGTCAATAAAAGTCAGTGTAAGAAATATTAAAGTGTGTGGAAAGTTTCATGTGCTATTGATTGTTGTACAATTGGATAAACACAGTGATACAGAATGCTTAATGACATAGCGAAAAGATGTAAAACGGAGCAGGAGATCCAGCCAGATTCTGTTTTGAACTTATGATTATCTGCTAACCTCATGACCCTTAAGTCCAGTGTTAATAGTACACTTTTTCTATATAGGGTTGAAACAATTTTTGCAAATAATATGAGGAAGTTGGACTCCACATCCTTAAGCACCTGCTCCTTCTACACCAAATGATTCTCCTTTTACACCATCCCAGCATTCTTTCCATGTAACAGAAGTATTGCCTTAGGCTCTTAAGCATGTAGAGACATTATTGACTTATTTGGTATGTTTTGTAGAAGCCAAGCCCCGAGACTCTCAAACCACAGCAGCAACATAATCAGGATCCTTCCTTATGATTAGATCAAAAGACAAGTATCTACAATATTAACCCTGAAAACAGTAACTGTTAGGCCCTGAAAATAATATAAAATACCAAATTCTATATGTGCAATTATCAAACCGCTATAAGATATAATGCATTGTGGTAAAAATTGCGTAGCAGATACCATGTCTTAATAATATTGCTCCTAATTAGTTGTCTTAGATCTGTTGAGGCACCTCCTAACATTTGTGCAACACTTGCCCTACCATATGCCTTGCAGTTTTGCATTTCATTTTTACTTCTCAAATTTTCTTATCCCTACGTTACTACTTTTACTGTACTTTCTTCTTTATCCATACTTACCAGTTATATAATCACTTAAAATCATCCTCTCTGATAATGACCCCTTTTTATTATATCTTAAGGAAAAACCTGGATTTATTTAGTCCCCAAAGCTACGCTGGTAACTGAAATGCTGTCTTGTATGACCTTCAAAGCAATTCTGTGGATATGGCAGATCCATTATGCTTTTTCTTCTTCATATTTGGAAATAGAAGCTCAAAATTAAGTAATTTATCTCATGTTCTAAATATTTTAATAACACAAAAGAAATCTGATCTTTCCATTTTCAGCTATACTGATGATTCATTTCTGAGTCTCTAGAATCTTGCTTAATGTCTGACATATGAATGTACAGTCAAATATATATTTTGTTAACATAAAAACAAGTGAAAATGGAATAAACCTCAGAACTTCTGCTCAACTGTTTATCCGTGCTTTATTTCTTTTTTATTTTGTAAATGTCACTATCCAACACTAAACATAATTTACTATTCTTTGTGTCAAGGAAAATACAGCAAAGCATTTTAGATCAGTTTTCTTCAAAATGAGGTGCTTGTTTATAAGGAGATCTTAAAGACATACTATTATAATGCAGGAAAAACGTCCTAGAAGTTTAGACATATTTTTTAAAAATGTTTTGTTATATTTTTGGTTAATTGGTTTTTAAAAAAATGCTTAAATTTTTATTTCAATAGCTTTAAGGGTAAAAGTGGCTTTTAGACATAACTTTTTATCTGCAAAATAAGATATATTGTTTAAAAAGTCAAATCATACCAAAAGCGCTTTATAAAAATGTCAATAATCCTTATCTCCTCTCCATGATCTTGTTCTGCTGGATCTAAAGCAAATGTTCTTGATTCTTATAGGTGTTTATCTTGGCATTCAACTCCAGGTTGTGATTTGTATTTGCTTTATAACTCATCCTTGTAATTTTATACTTTGCATTTTAAATTTTACTTAAAATGATGGTATGGTAATGTAAATATATCTCATTATAAATACACACATATTGAAATCCCCTACAACAAAATATACTTTGAAAGGAATTTTAAGAATTAAAAACAAAATAATCAAGTCTGACTGTGATCTAGATCAGTAACATCAATGTATTCTAATCACAGCTATTAGCCAGATGTTTATCCAGGAGCCTTCCAGGAGCAGGAGGAATATTTACTTTTTTGAAATGGGCTACATATAATAACCACAGTTCTTGACAAGAATATCCTACAGGATATTGGAGACTGGGTAAGTCTCTCGGTGTTTAGAGCCTTTCACAACTTATTTGGTGAATATCTTTAATAGGACAGAAACAACATAAATATAAAGTAGACACCAGAGTTTTAAACCAAATCTCCAGCAAATGTACTTGTCTCTAAGCCAAATGAACATTAATACTAATTCTCACCCAAAGGCTTTCTTTTTTCCTTAATCTAGCCTTTACAAACCCTGGTCAGTGTGAGTTAGTGTTATGAACGAGGTTTGCAGAAACCATGAAGCCACAGGGGAGAAGGCAGTTATTAATAGTGTAAATACTCATAAATTTTTTTCTTTTACCTGGATTGCCTGCAGCCTTGTTTTTTTCTCCAGTCTGTTGAACTAGAATCAATTTATTATGTAAGGTTTCTAGTATGCATTTTATTTTTACCAAAGAGAATGACTTTTTTCTAAAGGCATTTTATCTCTCTTTTATCTAATTGTTAAAGAATCGTAATGTTTGGTAATATCTTATTTCCAAAAATCAAATGATAGTTGTTCTTACAAAAATTCATTTAAAAAACATTAATCTTAAATTTATTTATAGATTCAATGCAATCCCAATCAAATTATCATTATTTTGTGGATATCAATAAAGTGCTTTGAAATTTATATGGAGAGTAAAGAACCCAGAAAAGTCAACTCAGTATTGAAGGAGAAGTATAAAGTTGGAGGACTTGACACTCAACTACAATAGTTGACACTGCTGGAATTCAAGATACATTATGAAAGTACAGTAATCCAGGAAGTGCGGCACTGGTGAAAGAATAGACAAATTGATCAATGTTTTGATGGAATAGAGAGCCCAGAAACAGTATTATTTTTCCTCTGAAATGCCTAATTGTCACGAAATGTTTTATTGAAGAATCTTTTTCCCATATATGTTAAGTGCCAGTTTTATTATACACTCAATCTCTATATGATTCTGAGTCTATTTCTGTATTGTATTCCTCCAAGAGCTAACAGTAGCTTGAAGATGATGGGCAAGGGAAGAGCACATGAAAAAATGTGTAGTGTGTGCATTTACAAGGCGGGTAAGAAGTGTTACGGCAGAGAGTTGGAGCATCCAATTCTCTCTGAGTGACTAAGTCTAGAGTCAAAAGGGAGTGGATATTGGCACTGTAAAGAATGAAAACAAGTTGCCCAGTCAGAAAAGTGGGTTTCTAGATGACATGAAGGAGTTGGGACATTAGAACACCTACTTTGTGTAAGGTACTTCTCACAAATTATTTCTAATCTTATTAAGATTATGATTACTATTTCCATTTTATTGACCAAAGTTCTGAGTTTCAGAGAGGCTACACCATTCAGCCAAAGTCATTCAGCTAAAGTTAGCTGAGATTATATTTGAACCAAGGTCTATCTGACTGGCTCTAAGCCTACATATTTTAAAACACCACACTGTCTTTCTCTGTAAAAGGGTCAAGTTTCCTTCCGGCTGAAGACTCTAATCTTCTACTTTTCCAATATGCAAAAATGTCACAAATGTTACAATGCACAGGCATGGATCACTGCAGATTATTCTTGAATGGTGTAATTTTTATGACTCGCAACTCATGTTTTATGCTGCCTCTGTGGGATTTAAAGCGCCATACTGTGAGCCTGGAGGTTTAGGCCATTGATGGCATTTTAAATATAATAGCTAATGTGAGGAGACTGTTCACTGAATGTTTTTATGGTTATATGCGTATGTATCATCTATCTAGTTAATTTAGTATGCATCTAGGATCCAGTAGGAGGAGCATTAAAACTGTTCTATCTTCCATGAACTTATCAATAAAACTGAGCCACTTTAGGTTACTCAGCTAGCTAAGGAGTAAATGTTTGAGATGTCTACAACTAGCTTCAGCTGTCCATTCAAGTTAATAGCTTCCTATTTGGTCAGTAATTATAGTACTTTGGTGAACAGTGTGCCTTCTGGATTTAGAAATACCTGGATTTTAATCCCAGTTCTGCCATTTACACAATGTGTTATCTAAAACAACTAAGTTAGCCTCCAAAAGTCTGATCTGTAAGTTAGAATAATAATTATTTCATCGGGCTGTAGTGAGAATTAAGTGAAAACACATCTAGTGTGCAGAGCACATATTACTGTGATTAACTGCTAAAAAGCTACTACTGTAGTAAATATTATTACCATATTATTATGTGAATATCTAAAATTAATTAAGTATGGTCACCTTCTGTTAAAAAAGTCCAATTATAAGCTAAATATTTACTAAATGATCAGTGCTGTGTTAAATTCAAATCATTATATTATAAAAGTAGAACTTTCACTCACTTGAAGGAACTTGAAGCCTAAAGAAGCAAAGATCCTCATGTTAAACACTATTCAAAGCAATTAAATAGAAAGGGGGAAAATAAAAGCTCAGTGTGCTCTTTTGCATACAATCTCATTTCAGAACAGTTGAGATGTCTACCTCTTTTGTTCACTGATGTCTTCCAAGCACAAGGAATAATATCTAGCACATGATAGGTACTCAGGAAGCATGTGTGAATAAATAGATTAATTAAGTGCTGTGTGCTTGCTGGATTGCAGGGAAAATTGTAAGGAGTCAGACAAAAAATGCAAAGGAGCCCTAAGGATAACCCTTCTGAAAAAGCTTAATGGAGAGACAGGAGATGAACTGGGAAGGAGTAATAGGGAAAAAGTGAAGAAAAGGCATTCCAGACCAGGCCCAGGCAACTGTATGCTTGGTTTATCAAATTGTGTCAGGAGTAATTTATGTAAGAAAAGGGGTTCACATCCATATTTTATTAAGATTAAATGAAAGAGGAAAAAGAACGATAAAAAGAAAGACATAAAGCACATTGCAAGGGTTAAGAATAGGTATTTCCTTTTCTGACTCATTTATTCAGATAATAAGGTACTGTGAAGCCACTGGAATTTGGTAAAATGCCTATTGGGATTGGAATCAGTTACAGTCAAAGTGTCATCCCTTAGTATCTGTGTGACGTTGGACAAGTTATTTTCTATGAGTCACATATAGCTTCATCTGGAAAATAGGTCATTTCACATATTTTTAAAAAACTTTTATGAAAATTGAACAAAGTAATGTTTGCTAAGTGCCTAGAGAAGAACATGGTCTACAGCGCACAATCAATTTATGATCACTTTATTTCTCCTTACAGAGATATTCTGATAATTTAACTAGATATCATTTTCACACAACTTTTTCAGCATACTGGAAGCAGTCCGTAACACCACAAATACATTTACTACTAACTGGGTACTATTTGAAGTCACAATAAAACTTTTGAAAACAGTTGGGAATAATATACTGTAAATTATGTTTCATTTATTTTAACACTCAAAAATTCTTTTATTCTTACAGTAATGCATTCACTCAATATTTTAAGCATCTATAATTTCTGTGATGCTCACACTAGGATATAAAGATGAAGTAGTTAACAATCTAATTTAGGAATGAAGCCCCAAATAAGCAACTATTAGCTACACTATAGTGTTACCTGCTCTTATGTTTCATTTATATGGAAATAACAATAGAGAGTAACTCCGGAATTCATAGGGTTTTAACATTCAAGCTAAGTCATGAAGGCTGAATAAGAAATAAGGCTGGTTTCATGGGTGAGCAACCTTTTTAATCATACAGCATGCTGCATTCAGAAGGACCCCATGCTTGCTTTAATGTTCTGTTGGCAGCATCTCAAAATTCTTAACAATTGTATCTTTTAACTCGTGGTTTGTAAGTGAAATCTGATGGGACAACAAAGAATGTATATGGCCAACAAAGAAGGTATATGCTCTTCATAGAGCATTGGCCCCATGGACACAACTCAAATGGACCCACAATTTGTGGGAGTTCAAAAAGATTCGAAAGGAGCACAAGTTAAACACACATGTTCCATTGATGGGGGCTCTGGAGCCCCCAGAGGCCACAATTTACTAGGAACCAGAACTTGCTTTTAACTTAAGGCAATGGTAGGATTCAATCAAGGTTTCGTATCAAATACTTCCTTCATCATATTACTTATTTATAATAATAATAATTATTATTATTATTTGAGATGAATTCTTGCTCTTGTCACCCAAGTTGGAGTGCAATGGCATGATCTCGGCTCACTGCAACCTCTGCCTCTCATGTTCAAGCGATTCTCCTGCTTCAGCCTCCCAAGTAGCTGGGATTATAGGAGCCTGCCACCATGCCTGGCTAATTTTTGAATTTTTAGTAGAGACAGGGTTTCACCATGTTGGCCAGGCTGGTCTTGAACTCCTGGCCTCAGGTGATCCACCTGCCTCCGCCTCCCAAAGTGCTGGGATTACAAACGTGAACCACAATACCAGTCATATTACTTATTTATATCAGAAAAGTGTTAATGCAGAGAATAACAATAAGGTAGGAAAGGGAAAGATAGAACAATTGATAGTTTATTTCTTTTTTGCCTGTCTTATCAGTAAGCAGAAATTAGAGAATGTTTGTAGAATACATGCCTGTGAAGAAATGAAATAAAAACAGATATGTAGTTTTCTGCAGTATTTTCACTGTTCTTTCAAGTGAGAAATGCATATTATGGGCTATCAAATACAAATTGTGTCATTTCTCTGGTTAAGAATTAGATGCTTTTAAAACTGGTATTTTAAAACCAGCATATTTGGTTTTTAAAATGGTATTGAATAATATAAAGGCAAATATTAAAATTTATGGTAATAATTTAACTTTTTTTGTTACTTAGAAAAACATTAAGTGGCAAAATGAAAAGGCTTGCCAAGGCAAGAGAGAGACTGTAGAAGAAAGCAAAAAGCTTTATATTTTAATGTCTTATATGTACACTTCTTTCTAATAGTTTTTGAATAAAGGGCCTCACATTTTAATCTTTCATGGAGTCCATAATTTATATAAACAACTCTGATAAGGGAATATATTGACTACAATGTTCCTAGTATAAGGTTATGCATTAGTCTGTTCTTGCATTGCTGTAAAGAAATACCTGAGACTGGGTAATTTATAAAGAAAAGAGATTTAGTTGATGCACAGTTCCATAGTCTGTACAGGGAGTATGATGCTAGCATCTGCTCAGCTTTTGGGGAGGCCTCAGGAAACTTACAATCATGGCAGAAGGCAAAGGGGGAACCAGCACATCACGTGGCCAGAGAAGGGACAAGAGAGGGGGAGGAGGAGGTGCTACACACTTTTAAACAAGCAGATCACATTAGAATGCACTCATTATTGCCAGGACAATACCAAGATGATGGCACTAAACCATTTGTAATAAACTGTCCCTATGATCTGATCACCTCCCACCACGCCCCACCTCCAAAATCAAGGATTATAATTCAACCTGAGATTTAGATGAGGATACAAATCCAAACCATGTCAGGTTATAAAGAGAAGTTGGGGGGTGAGCAGACATAGTGGGTGACTCAAGCCTATAATCCCAGCACTATGGGAAATCAAGGTAGGCAGATCTCTTGAAGTGAAGAGTTTGAGTCCATCCTGGCCAACAGGGTGAAACCCCATCTCTACTAAAAATACAAATACTAGCTGGGCATGGTGGTGCATGCCTGTAATTCCAGCTACTTGGGAGGCTGAGGTAGGAGAATTGCTTGAACTCTGAGGCAGAGGTTACAGGGAGATGAGTTTGGCCACTTCCCTCCAGTCTGCGCAACAAAGCAAGATTCCATCTCAAAAAAAAAAAAACAAAAAAAGAGAGAGAGAGGGAGAGAAGTGGGACATGGCAGAGTTAAAAGGCATGCTTTCACGAAGTGGCCAAGTAGGTGAACAAGGGATAGCTAAAATTAGCCTGAAGCTTACCTCACAGACCATTTTTGCTAGAAATTTTTCAGTTAAGAATTATACTTAAATGTCAGATGTCAGCAAAAATTTATGATTGTCAACTTGAGGAAGATCTCTCAAAACGATTGTTGCTTTTGGGGGAAAGGACAAGGAATTTGGCCATATCGTGGAATTCCTTATGCCATCTCTGTGTAACGAATGTTAAAAAAATAAAAAGAATTTCCTGGCTCTCAGGCTGATTCATGAAGATTGAGAAAGTGAGGCAGTGCATGACAAAAGAGAAGTGAGAAATGAGGGGCACGAGGACAATGTAACTGCATGTATTGTCGCTATGCTTCTGACACTTTTTCTGGATCAAACCAGCAAAGCTGAGGGTCTCTAGCAGAGAAGTTGTCTTTAGTTATCTACACAATGCTGCATACTGAAATGGACAATAATGTGTTTGGAAATTAATCAACAACCGTGGAAATTAATGATTGTTTACCCTTGATGAGTATGAATCAAACCATTTTTAATTAAATAAAACTAATGATGGCAAGACAAAAAATCATTAGTTTATTTTAAGACAAATTATGCAGGGGTACAATATAGTGAGACTTTAATTACCAATTTAGGAGTGCCATTGTTTTCAGATCCTTCTAAGAAAAGGCAATCTATTTGGAAAAAATGTTGATGATTAAATTAAAACTACCCTTTGAGTTTAGCAAAAGACTATCACCCAGCTGTGTGATGGAAAGGGATTTGTAAAGTATTTTACTATGCAATGGATCTCACCATAGCAATCTTTCATAGATGTTAATACTTTACACTAATATATTTTTGGTGATTGTTTGGGTAATTTTGCTTGAAAGATGTACATTATGAAAAAAATATCTAGTAATTTTTGAGAAATGAGATGCTAAACAATGTGCTAGATTGTCTAACATATATTATCTTATTTAGTACTCATAAAACCAAATTAAATTTGACGGCAGTACTATTATATTCATTTACAGAAGAGAGAATGAAGGTAAGAGACATTGCTCAAACTGGTCTTTTGCATGGTAAAGAGAATCCCCTTGGCAGTACCTTGTCAACTTCCCCACTGAGTCCCTGGTTTCCTGATCTACTCACAAGTTATTATAATTTCCATTTCAGTTTGAAATGCCTGTGAATATATTGCTTATTAGTATAAATATTGCCTATTGGGTGTGAGAATTATAAAGTATAGGTTTGTTTTAGAATTATTTCATAGGTCACTTACATAAATTATCAAGATTTCGAAATAAAAAGAAAACACTAACAATTAAGGCACATGTTGACGGGAGGATAAGGAGGGCTATGAGAGAGTTCCAGAAAAGAAATTCACCTAAAGTATAAAGTTCACAACAACAACAAAATATTTTAAGAGAGGGAGACCTGAGGTAAAGGGCTATTGGAAATTCCTACAAAATCTAAGCAATATAATAGTATCCCCATTCCAGGTGAGGAGTTGCAATTTATCAGCTCTCGGCTCATGTGTCGGAGATGCTCCCTGAGATCAGGTCTTCCACAAAAAGAAGAGCCTTACTGATGGTGGACCATTGTGGAAGTCAGAGAAGAGAGGACCTGGTATATCCAACTCATGTACTCAAGCTGTGTGGACTTGCCACAGCATCATCTTGGGGAATTTTTGTAATTTAAACTAGAAATTGAAAGAAACAATCTAACCCCCTTTCTTATCTTTTAATTTTATTGTGGATTTTTTTTTTTTGTAAAAGGAAGAAAAAAAATTTAAGCCACTTTTCTAAGGTTCTGGATTTTGTTCCCTGTTTTAAAAAAATATTTTGCCCCTTTTAAAACTATCAAAAATGTAAATTACCCTTGTTTTTATCTAGCAGTTTTTGGCCTCTTGCTTTGCCAGTATTTCTTCATCCGGAGTCTATTTTGATCTTTGAACAAAAATAGAGATCAGTATTATTTTTCCTCTGAAATGCCTAATTGTCACGAAATGTTTTATTGAAGAATCTTTTTCCCATATATGTTAAGTGCCAGTTTTATTATACACTCAATCTCTATATGATTCTGAGTCTATTTCTGTATTGTCTATTCTGTTTCATTGGGTATTAATCTATTCCTGGTTGACAGCATGCTGCTTTTATTATTGTATCTTTATTATTTATTTAAATATCTGGGAGAGCTAGTCTCTCATAATTATCTAAAAATATTCTGAAAAAGAATAGACTTTTTACAAGATTGTGTTTTGCATTTGAACTCCACAATGACATGCTCTGATTCCTAAAAATCCTGAGACATTTTATTAAATGGTGCTGTCCATTATATTAAAGCTTAAGAAACTGCCCAGCTTGTTTCTGTTTATGTGTATCCTTCCTGTGGATAAATCACATCATATCTTTGTTTTAATATTTTATTATGCTCTATTAAAATATACGTCAACCTCCCCATTTCTCAGTGTAAGAAACACAACTCATTTTACATAGTATTAAATATATGTGACTGGCTGAGGAGATCACTTATCTACTTTTTCCATTCCTGGCCGGTAAATAAGGAAGAACAATGGGATTTTGTTTGATAAGTAGCAAGTGGTTGGTTGGTATAAATACAAACTTTTAAGTAAATGCATGTGTAACATATATGCTGTTTAAGGGGATTTGAAATCTACGGTAACCACTCAAAGAGTCTGAGCCTAGATGTTCCCATCTAGCCTCAATACTTGGCTTAGCCAAGAATAAAGAAATCATAGTGATTTTGACTTTATCAAGACTCAAAATTTAGGCTGGCATGATGGCACACAACCATAGTACTAGGACTTGGGAGGCTGAGGTGGGAGGGTTGCTTGAGCCCAGGAATTCAAGGTTACAGTGAGCTATGATCACACCACTGCACTTCAGCCTGGACAACAGAGAAAGACCCTATCTCTTAAAAAAGTAACTAAATAAAAATTAAAAAGACTCATAAAACCTATAAGTAATTCAAGAGTGGCAAATTAAAAATGAGTAACTCAGAGAGATTATTGTGCCTAAGTACTTGTACTGACAAAGAGATAATGTACTGATTTAAATATCTATATATCTATATATGTTATTATATTACAAATGTAACAATATTTTTTGACATGTAAAACAATGCTGTGGATTCCACTTGGGTCACCTGTTCATGTTACAACCTTTCCTCTTAATTCTCACCATACCTACAAGGAAAATGCAGTGGACAGAACCATGGTGGACATCTGACCTAAACTGGGCCAACAAGAATACCTTTCTAGGAACTCCAAACTTAGAATAGAAAGAAAGAAATTTTCTCTGAGTTATTTCATATGTAAAAACATGAGCTCGTAAGCTCAGGAGCTCTTTCTACCTGCCACGTGAACCACAGAAGCAGGTGATGCTGGTAGTCTTATAAAGATAAGTTGAGATGGAACAGAAGGAGCCAGGAAGCAATGAGGAGACTCCAGACGGCTCCATAAGCCTCTGAAGTGTAACTGCTTGATCTTGAGCTCTATGAGACATATCTCAGTTTTTTTTTTTTTTTTCTTCACTAAGCCCTTCACTCCCCTTTTATTTGGCTTAAGTTTGCTATGACTTGGGATTCAGAGAGTCTTCAGTACACGTAGGTAGTAGTTCAACTAATAGTACTTCAGACTTGGATGCAAATCTCAAGCCTGTAATTTGGGCAAATTGCCCAACTTCTGTAATTTTTTTGTGAGTCTTCAACAGTGAAACTAGGATTAAACCCTACCTCAAAAATGATAAGGACTCTAATGTATCTCGTGTGCTGAAGTAGGCTCCTAGAAACCTTCAGGAGCCAGGTACTAACTTCAAAAATTTCACTGGCTTGTTGTTAAATCTGTTAATAACTTGAAATTGGCCATGGTGGAAGTGTTTACACCATATAAATTGGCAAAAAATATATTTTATTTTTGTTTTTAAAGGCTGTTCACCAGCACAACACTAACTATAATAATGGATGTGAAGGGCTTAGCATACTACCTGATCCATCATAAGCACTCAATAAAGTGATATTATTATTAGAAAATTATAGTGTAGGTTCTGAATCCATGAACCTATGCAATATAATTGTATTAATGGAATACACACCAAGTGTCATTAGTAAATAGAGAAACTACGTTCCTCATATTTTATTCAAACTGCAAAGGGTATTAGTGTGTCTTTCAGGCAGCAGACAAGAAGGAATTAGAATTGCAAGTACCATATTAGGAAAACTGTCTGAATGACAAAAATGTTAGGGATTCAGGAAGACTGGATCAGGTAGCAGACCAGGGTGCAAAAAGAACTGTATCTCCATGAGTGAAGGAGAAAGAGAGAAGAGGGTGGGCAGCCTGCAAGATCTTCTAAGAAAGGTTTGACAAAGCCAATGGTTGGCACTCAAAGAGCCCCTGCTTTCCCTTAGAGTGAGTCTGCCTTAGTATTCTTGAAGTGGTAGCCACTGGCCAGAAGCAGCCTAGGCAAGACATAGCCTCAATGCCAACACAGGGTGAATTGAATTTTGAAATGCAGCAGTTGTGGGCTATTGCTGCTGGCTGATTACCTCTTGCCCTGGGACATCAGCCAGGTACATTCTCACAGCTGCCACAAGGAGTAGCAATTTGCTGGTATACTAGATTTGCAGATCCTGCTGTTGTTCTCCACTTTAGTGTGCTTAAAAATCAATATTAGTAGTAATAAAATGACAGATAATTGGGTCCCTGTCCATTAATTAGAATTTGAAACATGGGCCTCAGGTATTCCTGATATCATAGAATAATGAAAACAAAATCAAAGACACCAAACCCCACATTTTCAACTTTTTTCTTAAATATATAAGGTTGTTGTAATTACCTTCTCTCCTTAGGGGATCATAATGTGTTTGCCTATTAAATAATAAGACTGATTGCCAAGAGCCATATAAAAAGACACCAAAAAAAAACCGGGCTCATTATTTGACATCACTTCATTCTTGGGACTGTGTTCTCCATCTGTGTGATTTTATTTTACATAGTTTTAAATATATGTAAGCACATTTATTCCAACCTTATTTTTATGGCCTATGTCAAGATAGTAGTCCCACTGGCTTAGCTCTCGTCATGCCCCGCTACCCCTAACAGCTTCTTTCTTTTCAGTGCTCTTGTTTTGTTACTTTATTTATTATTTTGATGTTGATACCATTTATTTGCCCACATCTCTTTTGCCTAAAGAATTGTTTATCTGTTTTTTATTTTCAATCCCATCAACCTATTTTAATTTATAAAAACAAACATCTTGCAATTACCTCCTTGGTGGTCTTTCATTTGAATGTTTTTATTTTCTCTAGTTTATCACACAGAAGGATGCCCTTAATGTATAAACTGGATCACCTAAATTTCCTACTCAATAACTTTGCCTATTAAAAAAATTCAACTCTATGCTGCCATTCTAGAGTTCTTACATTCTACTTGATGTATAAAATCCCACATTTCCTAAAGCATAGCCTTTAGGAACCTATTTATATAATAAGGGTCATTAATGACTTGTGGTCAAGCAAATTTGTAAAATGATGGATTGAAGAAAAGTTAACATCTTAACATATTTAAGGCTGCAGATATTTTAATATGCTAAGGAGCAAGCAAATCTCGAGGAAGGGTATGTTATACCACGTTTCCATACTAGTGGTCTATAGAAAATGCTTTTTAAAAAGGCAATATGATATTATCTTCTGCCATTTCCTACAAGAACTAGACCCTCCAAGGGCACCTCTTTGGCACACTCTGAGTCACTATTGTGTCTGCATTTTTGCTAAGGTGTTCTGTCATTCTGATTTCTTTTTTAAAAAATATAATACTGATTAGGAACCAGGAGATAAAGTTTGTGAAATGCCGTAGACCCAGTCAGGCTCTCTCCCTTCTATATTGCTGGGTTTGGTAACTTTTAGAATCATTTTGCAAATTGTCAGCCGACAATAACATCGACTTGATTCTTTATTGATAGCCTATGAGTGTTGCCTTTTGATTCTATTACATGTAGCACTTTTTGAATTGGTTCATTGGTTAAATCTTGTCTCCCTTAGAAACTATGCATATTTCAAAAAGAGCTTTATAATTTATTAATGTTCTTTACAGTACTCAGCAGAATGCAATGTGTTATGTATAATGTGGGGTTTGCTGAATTGAAAAGTAGCCAGGAGGGAGACTCTGGGAAGATTTGGGAAACAGGAATGGAGGAAAAAAGCTCAGAAGTTAAGATTGAGGGAGATAAATGCAAAGTCCAACTAAGCAGAAAAAGAGAACTGAAACAGACTAATGTGTCCAAAGTTTGCAATGGATCATATCAACATCTTTTTAATGTTGTTACTTGTCCAACTTCACTTTGCATTGCATTGCATTGTGAAATCTTTCACAATTACAGATATTTACTAGTTGCAGCCCTTGGTAAATAGGCTTCTCTCTGCAATAGCCCAAAGTACTTCAAGCCAGCGGAGCCTCCTAAAGTTGCAAAGCTTATCACAATTCAATTTATCTTAGATTGACAGACTCTGACTCTGTGCGGCCACACAAATACACAGTTTGTGTTTTTAATAGATCATCAAAACATATAATCTCTCTGCATTTATAAGAATGGTGAACTGTTGTGCCTGGGATATATAGGGAATAAAGGGAGACTACTAGGATGAACTAAAAGAGTTTTAAATTGAGAAGCTGTGTGTGAAAGAAAAAGGCCAACATGTACTTGACCAAATGTATTTTTTTTGAAGATGGAAACTAGAAGTTATTGCAGCTTGAATGTGCTATCCTCATAACAACTCAACTGATAGCATCAGTGTCTATGTGATAAGAACTTCAAAGAAAGGTGAAGCAAATGTCACTTAGAATGACTCATAAGTGAGAATTCTGCAAAACTGACAGTTCTAAAAACAGTGAAGGGTCAATTTTGTGTACTTCAGCTCACTTGATTCAAGAAGCTAACTCTCCACTAAAGAGACTGATATTTAACCTTCAGAAGTTCCCTTTAAGTAAAAAACAAACACTGTTTAATTTGCAGACCAAAATAGACTCTATCTGGAATAAACTCACACAAACAAAGTAAAATGCTAAATTTTACTTTGGGGGGATGATATTATAAATATAGCATTTGACAGAAAACTTGGAATTACCCAGTTTCTATCTTCTTCTTATCACTCATTCCATAGATATATATCCATCCACTGGGCACAATTGTGGTGGAAGAGAGAGAGAATGAATATGAGTCAGGGCTTGGAGGCCGGCTACAGATCCCCGGGGCTGTGGGACATCCTGATAACCTTTCAGTTCTGTGCAAAAAGAAAGTGTTTAATGAACTGGGCTGAACCATTTGCAGAACTCGTTTTTCCTAAGCTATACATGGTTTGAGTCATCAAAAGTGGATTAAAAGGCCATTCATCCCTGAGGCCTCACCTAAATTTTGAATTCTACCCTCCTTGGCATGTGTTTTTCAGTACAGCTCTACATATGTTCCTCCTGGTAAGGGAGGGTCTACATCCAGGGACTACGACCACATCAGTACCACTGACCTCAATCAACACATGGGAGAACTCCAGACAGTGCTGTAAAGCCTTTTGCTCTAGAGCCCTGCAGCAAATAAGGAGGGGAGCAGGGAGAAAGGGGAGCACTGATCTCCTTTCCTATGGAGGACAGAAGTGCATAAACATGAATTGTGATTTTATGCAAACTGTTCTTACAATAATCAAGTTATTTTCTCATACAATTATTGTAAACAATTGAGGCAAATTATAACCACCAATTTAAGCTGTTGATTTAAATACTTTTTACCATATTGTTTTATTCATATAAAATAGCCCTGTATATGAAGCTCTAAGGCAGCTGACAGTGTGTTACCATACAAAAATTATTTCTTTTATAAAGGGAGAGAGACAGACAGAAGTAAAAGGAATAGAAAAATACCTGGGAGAATGAAGTTTAATTAGTATCTTAAATATTATGCTGTTTATGATAAAATAGAGTCTTTGAATAAGTATCAGACTATAAAATGGAGCCCCTAAGGTGTTTGGCTGGTTCTAATTCACACAAATGGAACAGCAAGGCATCTCAATGTCATCCAATATGAGCCCAAGGCCCACAGCAATACTGTGATCTCAATAGTATTGTAAACGCCTTGCAGAAGAAAGTGAACTCACACTGTTCCTTGCTTGTGCCTGGCATTTCTCCTCAAAGAGAACCAAACTTGTTAAAGTATTTAAAGTGGCCCAATATTTTGTTTGTCCTCTGGACCCTTTATGGTGCCAAGCAATGTCTGGGACTCAAGTTTATTCAGGGCTCAAAGAATTTTCTATGGAGGCTGGCTTCAGTTCTTAAATGAACATTTGCTACTCCAACCTAATCAGAAATTGCCCCTCCTATCTCTGGATTTTGAGAAGTAGGCAGGACTTAGGGGTTGTTTCGTAGATATAATAATGATAATAGGTAACATTTAAGGTTGACCTACTATGTGCCAAACTCTTTACATACAGTAAATCATTTAAACCTTACAACAACACCGTATAGTAAGTACCATGATAATCATTAGTACCAATTTGATAAAATGGTTAAAGAACTTGCAAAAGTCATAAACTTTACACTGTTAGGTGGGGGAAAAAGCGGGATTTGAGCTCACTGTGTGTGCTTAGCTCTTAAGCATGATGGCCTCATAGATGGGTCAAACCATGGCAAATCAGTAGATCAATCATTTCTTTTAGACATTGCTCAGAAGAGGACACAGGTCAGAAGAAGGCTATGGGTATACCAGGTACTGAAAGCATTAACCTCTGCTTCATAATTATATATATGAAGAAGCAATGCATGAACTAGTTTTACTGAAACAGAGTATTTTCTTGGGAGAGTGATGGGAAATAAACTTAAAGGAATAGGTAGAGGTCATTGTCAAGATTTATTTATGTCATTTATGTTTAAGCTTATCTTGTATACCAGGAGGAGCCATTAAATAAAGATTCTGTAGAGTGGTAAGTGCAATTTGGTGGAATGGGAGGATAAATGTTTCTTGTGTGGATTAGAGAGGAAAAACTTAAGTTGAGAAGGGCAAGTTTGGAGGTTGTCAATGCAAGTCAGGGATAAGTGATAAAAGTCTGCTTTACTGCTGTTAAATGTTGCTAGAAAAGAAAAAGAGATGACAGTTGGATGAACTTTAATTAAGGAAGTATTTTCCACAAGTCAATGAGTCATATAAATTATGCCTGTTTTCCATGTCAGTTAAAATTCATGTGATTAATGGTGTCATTTGTAACTTAACTTATGGAATATCGTTGTGAAAATGCAGAAGAGTTCCCAGTCTCCTCTGCCTTTGATCAAACTCCTACTTTGAGCCTGCTTTTTACCCTAGCTGTGCTAATCTTTCCGAGATCCTTTTCATAAATCTGTAGTTGAATCATTCTAGCAGGGCTGAGCCAAGTATATTGAAAGAGGTCATGTTGTGTAAGTCACTAAAAAAAAAAAAATTCTATTCCTTTTACATAGATGTCTAATTATTTTTTTATTTACCATGGGAAAACCAATGTGAAGGATACCTTCATTTATGCTAATAGTATATTAAAGCACACTAATTGACACTTTGAGTGTGCATCTTTCCTAAATGATCAGTCAGAGCTAGTTCATGTCTGTGTTCAGTAAACCTGTATATATATTGATTTCATTTAACACCTATCCATTTTTTCCAGCCTGGAAGCTACCATCTCTTTGTTGCTATTTCCTTCTTACCAGCCCAGGTATGGGATGTCTGTCAAAAGTCATCTTCTGCACCCTCTTTCAGCTGCTGTTGCTGCTATTTTTGTGTTACACAGCATCCAGAAAAGTCAATTTCTCAGTGTGAACCAATGGCAACTACTGTACTAATTGACATAAAAGTTACCTGGCCTCTGCCAGGATCGCTAATATAAACATGTTTATATTATTTGTGGTTTCAATATCATATTTAAAATACTTCTTTATACTCAGGTCATTAAAATGATTTATGTTGTCTACTGGAGTTATTTCTTCAATTTGGAAAAATATTGAAACTCCAATGTTTAATGTATAAAAGAAAGTTTCAAATGATAACTGTAGAATAACATTTCTTAAAAACGTAATGCCACAGACATAGTATGCATATCCAGTAAAAATATTACAATATAGACAGGGAAGTACACATTGAAACCACAGTTGTGGTTATTTCTTAAGCAATAAAGAGTCAAACTGACCTAAGTACTGGCACAAAGAGAAATTCCACATAATTTAATTTCTTTTCTAAAAATCATTTAAAGAAACATGACAGCATATCAACATTTGCTAATTCCATTTAGTGGGTACACAGATGTTTATTACATTCTATATTTTCCTGTATTAAAATTCCTACTAAAATGATAGAATAAAATATCTAAGAACTCTGCCTTATTTAAGCCTTAGTTCCTCTGGCATTATTCCTGTAGTATGACCAATAACTTACCCAGAGTAGCATATACAACAGTAAAACCCATAACAATAGCAACAACAGCAACAACTATGACCATTTATTCAGCACAGGCTATTTAACAGGTCTTGTGTAAACCAAAGATTTGCATGTATCGTGTCATTTATCCATGATAAATGCTATCATTACAGGTAAAATTTTATAGATAAAAAATTACAGGAAGAAACTGTTCAGTGTCACAAATCTATTAAGTGATTCTGCAAGAAATAGATAATTGGATCAAAAGGACTTGCCTTAAAAACTGATATTGCTGGCAGAAATTCTAAAAATGTCCCCTAAAGATGTTAAACCCTAATCCTGAGGACCTGTGCATATGATGAAATATTGCTCTGTGATTATGTTGTGTTTTATGGCACAGTTGACCTTAATATGGTGAGAAGAGCTGGATGAGCCCTGATCTAATCACATGGGTCTATAAAAGCAGAATGTTTTCTCCAGCTGGTGGCAGAGATTAGGACTTAGTGTTTGTTGCTGGATTGAAAGTGGAGCAGAAAGAATGAGGGAGATGGCCTCCAGATGACAGCCAGCAAGGACCAACAACCTGAGATCTAAAGCCACAAGAAAATGGATAATGCCAACTACTTGAATGATCTTAGAAATAGATTCTTTCCCTCAAGTCTTAAGGTAAGAGCCCCACCTGGCTGTCCCATGTTTTTGGCCTTGTGAAAGCATAGATAGAGAGACCATGCAGTCAAGTCCACCTGGACTTCTGACCTATACAACTGTGAGACATTAGATGAGGATTGTTTTGAGCTATTAGGTTTGTGGTAACTTGTTATAGGAACAATAGAAAAGAGAGTCTGTATCTGTAACCACCATTCAACACTATGCCTTTATGCACTGTCCCTTCAATTAAACTTCAAAATTGAACTTCAAAAGTTATACCTACCATCATCACTAATAAAAATTCTGCCACCTACCACAAAACTATTACAATTAAGACTAATACTACTATAAAAACACTAATTAATTATTGCATACATACAAACAGACATACTTTTGTATAATTATCCTGTGCCAGAAACAAATCAGGACCCAATTACAAAGATTCTGATTTAATAGCTCTGAATGAAAAATGGGAAACTATATGTTTGTAAAGTTCCTAAGATAACACTTACATTATCAAGATTAAAAAACCAACTGGTTAGATACTGTTATAGGTTGAAATGGATCCCCCAAAATGCATATGTTGAAGCCATATTTGGAGATATGGCCTTTAAAGAGGCAACTAAGTTAAATGCAGCTGTTAATGTGGGTCAGAGTTCAATCTGGTGTGTCCTTACAACAAGAGCAAATTTGAGCACAGAGAGACATCAGAGTTACACAGACACAGAGAAAAGACCATGTGGGGACACAGTGAGAAGGGAGCCATCTGCATATCAAGGAGAAAGGCCAGAGAAGAAACCAAACTTGTCAACACCTCGATCTTAGACTGCAAGCTTCCAAAACTGTGAGAAAATACATTTCTGTTGTTTAAGACACTCACTTTGTTAAATTTTGTTAAAGAAGCCTTAGCAAAACATGCACCATTTATTAATTTTTTACTTATTATTTCATTTTGTCTTTTCTTTTCTTGGTCTTCATTTTATAGTGGAGAGAATGGAAGGTTAGAAAAATTTAAGTACTTACTTAGGGTCACACATCAAGGCTTAAGTATTGAAATTTAAAGTCATACTTGGTTTGTTTTTCTGTCGGAATCCAAGCAACATTATTTCTTTTTGGAATTCTTTGTCATAATCTAAATTTTCCACTGATAAAGCATTGATTATAATTTGTATACATAAATCAGCATTCCAAGTAGCAAACATTCACAGGAAATTAGCTTTTATAAACCTTTTGAATAATTATATATGTCATAGGACTTAAGTTATTGAATAAATAACTTCTTAGATAGATGTATGTTTCCATTTTCTCTTTTTTTATTCCAGGAGCAAAGTTAAACAGTTGTGAAATTTCCAAGATTAACATGCACAAGAAAGCAGAATTTTATGCAGTAAGTAGAAGAAACATAATAAATTTGAGTTATTTTAATTTGGAAATAGACATTAGTCATACTTTATGTGACATAACTAAAATAAGAAAACTGGAAACTCCATAGTGACTAAAATGGCTTTTTGCTAAAATAATCAATGACTATCAAAGACAGGGGGTTGAGTTATATCAGCTGGAGAAAAAGGTAAGACAGCTGAACAAAAATCATGTCACTGAGATGAGACTGATTTTTACTTTTTAAAATTTTAATTTTTAGTTTTTAAAAAATTAAAAATTCATATTTTAATTTAAAAATTATTTCAAAGAAAGAATTTGAAAAACTTCATGTCCATAGTTCAATTTTTTGTCATTATATTCTAGAATTTATCTTAAAAGTTTTCATTTTTCATACTATATTCAACTAGTATTTTATATTAAATTATAAATATTATAACTTGTTTACATTAATAAGCTTTTTATATTATAAGTAAAAATACAAGAGCTGTTTTTAATCAGCTTTTTAACACACTAGTTTTAGATAATCTTTCATTATTATGAGCTTATGTTCAAGGTCTATGATTAAAGTCCGTTTAAACAAGTAATGATAAATACAGGAAAACCAGAGATCAAAGGTAATTCAACAGAACAAAAGTCACAAGAGAACAGGATCTTAGAAGCAAATTACTAAAGAGAAAATGCTTTCAGAGTTCATTAACTGGGAAGTTGAAAAACAAGGCAAAATGGACCTGATTTTATGTAAAAATATAATAGTAACATTTAGTCTTTGCTAATGTACTGAAATGGCTTTTAGAAAAATATCCTGCTATTCACTTCAAGGTTCTTATGATATCAGCAACTATTGAATGTGAGGCATTATTATAAGGACAATTTTTAAATGAAGTCTGTTTATATAAAACAGTCATATTCATTGCATTTTTATTGGCAAATATGGCTAAATTTTAATCTGGATCCTTTGTTTTTAAAATATGGTTAAGCACATATCGTAACTAAAACAAACATTCTAGCTAAGGTCAACTTGAGCCCATTACTAGCTAATGCCTATAATGTGTCTATGCTTGCAAACTGAAATTAACATTCCAAAAATTAAAGGAGACAGCATTTGAACCAGCATTTACGGGTGACACAAAATTCACCAGAAAGAGGACAAAGATACATTACAGAGAGTTTTCCTCAATTATAGGCTGCTATAAAATTGTGTTATTTGGGGAAATTACCTATTCCTTTCTTCTCATCATGCCTTTTATATTCCATCTCTGTAGAATCACTTTATTTAAGAGAACTATAGGTACATTTTTAGTAACATATCTTCAAGACTTCACCACATAAAGTTCATTAGAAAAAAATGAAGAAACTTGAGATATTATCTAATCATGGAATACGAGAAAGTTTGGTAATACATCATCAGAGTTTACTTAGAGGAACAGAGCACAATGAACATTATGGGAATGAGTGGTTTGTTATTGAAAGACTGAAAACCAGAGATGGAGGATCAGAGAGGAAATCACTAACTTATCTCCCCAAAAAATTGGTACAGCGAGTAAATTGGGGCTTGCAGGTAAATGTAAGTAACGTAGCATGTTGAGTCATCAAATTCAGACTGGCAAGAAGATGCGGCAAGATGTAAAGGAAGTTGTCTTAGTTGGCTAATAAGTAACTGAATTTCAATTTGAATTCAATTCCCAGAGTCTGTGCTTTTAATTAATCAATTATATTGTGGTACTTTTACTGAGATGGGTACAGAATATAATAGGAATATCAGAGAAAAATGTTCTAAATCTATCCATTGGTTTCTGTCTGCTTCACAGAGGAGGAATTTGAGCTGAGACTTGAGATTTGTTCCAATTTTACAATGGCATTTGAAACAATGAGAAAAATATGTGCAAAGAATGTAGTCAGAAAGAAGTGCACTGTAATATATGTGTGTGTGTATGTGTGTATATATATATTTATATATATATTTAGCTTTGCAAAATTTTAAGAAGAAGGAGGTTTAAGCCAGAAGTTTAGAAGTAAAATAAGAATATTCCTTACTACCTACCCATTCATCACTCAGTTAGACTATCTGAAGAAACTTTAAATTGTACAAGTAGGTATCCATATATTATTCTATTTGGCATTATACTAATGTAGCGAAATTGGACACCAATAAAAGTTTGGACTCTGGAGTTAAACACACATGGTTTGACTCCTGACTCCGTGATATCATACACAAGAAACATTAGGCATATTTTTAAAATATATACATTAATTATTGAGTTTTTTTCTCAGAGATTTTTAGTATGTGACATTGGACAAATACGTGAATGCTTTTAGGCCTCAGTTTTCTTATATGTAAAATGAGAATTATAAAACATAATTGCTTACATAAAATATATGATGCTATTAACAAAATATATAGCATAGGAATATCATTAATCTATGTTTTTTAATGTTTTAGGTAGATAAAATAGAAAGCATATGACCTTGAATTGGGAATTTGGGGTATTTAAGGAACAGAAATCAGTTACTAATATCAACAGACACTAGTGAAGAAGGGGGAGAATTCTATACAAGACAAAGACATAGGCAGTATTCTGAGCATATAAGGCATTGTAGACATAAATAGTGTTTGGGATTTTAGTATAGAGATTTTGACCTAAACATTGAAGGATTCCACCAATAGCAGACCACACTTTCTTCACAAGTACACGTGGTCTTTCTCCAAGTTGGATCACATGTTAGTTTATGCTATAAATCAGGTCTCAATAAGTTTAAAATATTGAAATTATAGAAAGTCTATTCTCCAACTATAATGAAATGAAATCACGAATCACTAACCAAAAGACAGTTGCGCTATTGCAAGATATGTGGAAATTAACGGCACAATCCTTAAAAGACCATGGGCCATATAACAAATAAAAAGGTACATTAGAAAATATTTTGACCTCAACAAACTGCACATTGAAAGATCATACTTCAACATATTATGAACCATCTATGACAAACCCATAGCCAACATCATACTGAATGGGCAAAAGCTAAAATCATTTCTCTTAAGAACTGGAACAAGACAAAGATGCCCACACTTATCTTTCCTATTTAACATAATACTGGATGTCCTAGCCAAAACAATCAGGCAAGAGAAAGAACTAAAGGCATCTAAATAACAAAGAAAGATGTCAAATTACCTCTCTTCACTGATGGTATTATTCTATACTTAGAAAACCCCAAAGGCTGCCAAAAGACTCCTAGAACTGATAAACGACTTCAGTAAAGTTGCAGGATAAGAAAAAAATCAACATATAGAAATCAGTAGCATTTCTATATATCAACAAAATTCAAGTTGAGGTCCAAATAAAATCACAATATTATTTACAATAGCCACAAAAAAATAATAAAGTACCTAGAAATACATCTAACCAAGTATACAAATAATCTCTGCAAGGAAAACTCTAAACACTGCTAAAATAAAGCAGAAATGACACAAACAAAGGAAAAACATTCCAAGCTCAGGGATTAGAATAATTAATATAGTTAAAATAGCCATACTGTCCAAAGCAATCTACAGATTAAATGTTCTTCCTATAAATACCAATGTCATTTGCAGAGAACTAGAAAAAAAAAAAAACAAAAAACAAAAAAAACTCTTCTAAATTTAAAAGGAAACAAAGAGATCCAGAATTGTCAAAACAATCCTAAGCAAAAACAGCAAAGCCAGGGTCAGTGCATTACCTGACTTCAAACTATGATATAAGGCTACAGTAGCCAAAATATCATGATATTGGTTGAAAAACAAATACATGGACCAATGAAATAGCATACAGAACCCAGAAGGAAAGCCACACAACTACAGCCATTTGATCTTCAAGAAGGTAAACAAAAATAATAAATAAGGAAAAGATTCCCTATTCAATAAATGGTCCTGAGATACCTGGCTAGCCATATGTAGAAGAATGAAATTGGATCATTACTGTTTATTATATATAAAAATTAACACAAGGTGAACTAAAGATTTAAAATAAAACTTTAAATTATAAAATTCCTAGAAGAAAACACAGGATATACCATTTTGGACATTGGCCTTAGTGAACAATTTGTGATTTAAGTTTCCAAAAGCAATTGTAACAAAGTCAAAAATTGACAAATAGATCCTAATTAATTAAGGGGTTATACACAGCAAAAGAAACTATCCACAAAGTAAACAGACAATCCGAAGAATGGGAAGAAACATTTGCAAACTATACATCCAACAAAGGTCTAATACCCAACATGTATAAGGAAGTTAAACAATTCAACAAGCAAAAAATAAGTAACTCCATTACAAAGTGAGCTAAAGATATAAGCAGACACTTTCTCAAAAGAAGACTTACAAATGGCCAATGAGCATATAAAAAAAATGCTCAATAACAATCATCATCAGAAAAATGCAAATAAAATCCAAAATGAGATACCAACTTACATCACTCCCATGGCTACTACTAAAAAGCCAAAAAAAAAAAAAAATGCTGACAAAGCTGCAGAGAAAAGGGAATGCTTAAACATTGTTAGTGGGAATGTAAATTAGTTCAGCCCCTGTGGAAAGCAGTTGAGAGATTTCTCAAACAACTTAAAAGAGAGCTATCATTCAACCTAGCAATCCCACTACTGGTGATATACACAAAGGACAATAAATCATTCTACTGAAAAGACATATGGGCTTGCATGTTTATTACAGCGCTATTCACAATAGCAACGACATGGAATCAACCTAGGTGCCCATAAATAGTGTAGTGGATATAGAAAATGTGGCACATATACACCAAGGAACTCTATGCAGCCATAATAAAAAAAATAAAATCATGTCCTTTGCAGGGACATGAATGCAGCTGGAGGCCATCATCCTAAGCAAATTAATGTAAGAACAGAAAATCAAATATTATGTGTTCCCACATGTAAGTGAGAGTTAGTCTTTGGGTACCTAAAAGCATAAAGATGGGAACAATAAACACTGAGAACTACTGGAGAAGGTAGACAGGAAAAGGGATAATGATTGAAAAACTTACTACTGAGTACTATGCCCACCTCCTCAATTCTCAGCATCACATAATATATCCGTGTAACAAACCTTCACATGTACCCCCGAATGTAAAATAAAAGTTGAAATTATTTAAAAAGGAAAATATTTTGTGATGAATAAAAATTAAAACAGCATAAAACTTGTAGTATGCAGTGAAAGCAACACTTAAGAAATGTATAGCTGTGAATATAAAATATTTTTAAAAATCTCAAATTAAGACCAAGAAATGTATAGCTTTTAATATAAAATATTAAAAAAGAAGAAATATCTCAAATCAAGAATATTACAATTGTCTTAAGAAACTAGAAAAAGAAGAGCAAATTAAACCCACACCCAACAGAAGGATGGAAATAATGAATATTAGAGCAGAAAGAAATGAAACAGGGACTAGAAAAAATCAGCAAAAAGCCAACATTTGTTCTTTCAAATTATTCACAAAATTGATACATCTTTAACATGACTAACTAGGACTAAAAAACAGAAGACTAAAATTATCAAAATCAGAAATTAAAGAGAAAACAAAACCACTGGTCTTTCAGAGACAAAAAGGACTATAAAGAAATACTATGAACAATTTTATGTCCACAAATTAAATAGCCTAGATGAACCAAAAAAAAATTTTTTGAAAAAACTAATAAAACTCACTCAAAAATAAATAGAAATTTTTCATAGACTTATAAGAGATTGAATTAGTGATTAAAAAGAATAATAATAAAAAAAAAAAACTCACAGGGAAAAATTCCTAAACCAGATGGCTTTCTCAGTGAACTCAAGGAAATATTTAAAGATGATAATTGCAAACCTTCACCAACTTTTCTAAAAACATTAGTAAAGGGATCACATCATAAATCATTCTATGAGGCTGATATTATTCTAACACCAAAACCAGACAAAGTTACTGTATGTAAAGAAAACTACAGACTGACCTGCCTTATTATGATGTAAAAATCTTCAACAAAATATTAATAAAGTCTACCAACGTATTAAAAGAATCACATACCATATCCAATGGGATTTATCTCAGTATTACAAGGTTGGTTAAAAGTATAAAAATCTTTCAACAATAGAGACATTTTTTAATAACATACACTACAAAACTTCATGATTATCTTAATAGACACAGCAAACGCATTTAACAAAACTCAACACATTTTTATGATAAAAATACTCAACACAAGAGGAATAAAAAGAAATTTCCTAAAACTGACAAAAAAGGCCTATGAAAACCTCACAGTTAAAAGTATACTTAATTGCAAAAGATAAATTTCTCTCTCAGATCAGGAAAAAGAAACAGGATATTTGTTCTCACCATTTGTATTCAACATTACACTGGAGATTCTAGGCAGGGCATTTAGACAAGAAAATAAAATAAAAGGCTTCTAGATGGAAAAAAAAAAAAAAGTAAATTGTCTCTTCCAATGCCCCAGTCATGTATTTTAAATATCCTGAAGAATTTACACACACACACACACACACATACACACATTACTGCTAATAAGTGAACTTAGGATGGACATAAGAAAGATTATCAATGTACAAAAACAGTTGTTTTTCTATATTCTATCAATGAACTACATGAGGATAAAAATTAACAGTAGTAGCAAAAAGAAGAAAATAGGAATAAATTTACCAAAAGAAATAGAAAACCTATACACTGAAACCTATAAATTGAGGAAAGAAATTAAAAGGAAATATAAATAAATGCAAACATTATGTAGTCAAGCATTTGAGGCCCACATATTTTTAAAATGGCAGTAATCTAAAAATTTGCCTACAGTTTAAAATGATCTCTATCAAAAATTCCCCTGCTCCTTTTGGAAGAAATTGGCATGCTGGTCCTAAAAGCCACATGAGAATTGAAATGTCACAGAATAGTCTGAACATTTTTTAAAGGAAGAACAAAGTTAGAGGACTCATTCTACCTAATTTTAAAAGTTACTACAAACCCACAATAACCAAGGCTGTGTGACATTGGCATAAGGATAGGCATATAGGTTGATAAAATAATTGAAGCCAGAAATTAGCTCATATACATATGGTCAATTGTTTTTCAACAAATGTACAATAAGAATTCAAGAGGAAATAATAGTTTTTTAAACGAAAGATGCTGGGACAACTAAATATCAACATGCAAAAGAGTGAATTTAGACTCCTATCTCTCACATAATACAAAAAAATTAAATCAAAATGAATAAAAGACTTAACTGTAAGAGCTAAAACTTTAAAACTCTTTGAAGAAAAATACAAAAATAGATGTTCCTGACTTTGAATTTGCTAACAAAAGAAAAAATAGATTAATTGGACTTTTTTTCAAAATTAAGGAGCCCTTTTTTCTTTTCAATAACACTATTAAGAAGGTAAAAAAAAAAGAAAAATCCAGGGAATGGGAGAAAATATTTGCAAATCATATAATGATATGTATCTAGCATCCAGCATATAAAAAGAACCCTTACAATTCAACAATAAAAGATGAATAATTAAAAATGGGAAAAGATGAATAATTAAAAATGGGTTTAGGATTAAGATATTATTTCAATGTAGATAAAGCAAATGGCCAATAGCACACAAAAAGATGCTCAACACTAGTCATTATTAGAAAACTGCAAATCAAAACCACGGAGATACTACTCCCTATAAATCAGGATGAATATAATAAAAAATGGAAAATAACAAGTGTTGCTGAAAATGTGGAGAAATTGAAATCCTTGTACTTTGCTTATGGAACATAACATGGTACAGCCAATAGGAAGAAACATTTTGACGATTTCACAAAAAAGTTAAACATAGAGTCACCATATGATTGAAGAATTCCACAGTTTAGATATATAAAATGTGTATTTCCACAAAATATGTACACAAAAGTCATTGCAACTTTACTCATGTTAGCTCAAAAGTACAAACAAACCAAAAGTCCATCAACTGATGAAAGGATAAACAAAATGGGTATATTCCTACAATGGACTATGATTTATCCATCAAAAGGAGTGATGTAGTGATACATGTTAAAACACTGATGTATCTTGAAAACTATATGTTGAGTGAAAGAAGCCAGACATAAAAGGGCACATATTGTGTGATTCCAATGATATGAGATGTCCAATATAGGCAAATGCATAAAGAAAGAAAGTAGATTAGCAATTTCCAGAACCTGCAAAGAGGGGATAATGGGAAGTGATTGTTGCTAGTAGTTATGTGGTTTTTTTTTGTTGTTGTTGTTTGATGGGGAGATGATGAAAATATTCTGGAATCAGATAGTGGTAAGGGTTATGAATATACTAATAACCTTTAAGTGATTTATTTTAAGGGTACACCAAGTGTGAACGTTTTCTCACTTGAATTGTATCTCAGTAAAAACATCAATGAGGATAGTGAAAAGAGACATCTGTATTCTGGGCTCCTCTTGGTTTAAACAGACTTGTCAGCTCCATGCATTTCTCTATGCTCCCCAATTCTCTATGGAGCACCCACAGCGATTGTAGAATGGCCAGTGCCCTGCTACTCTCTTGGTGGCCTTAACTATGATCAACCTATCTAGACTCTAGGTTTCTCCCAGGAACTTGTAGGAAAAAGTACCATGAAGGCTTTAATTCAGATAAGAAGTCACATAAGCAGCAGTGATTCCAAGAGAACAATGGCCAGAAACATATTGTATTTGAAGCGTGCCAGATGATTACTGGACATTTGCATGTTAAAGTACCGTCACGGCTACTAGACACTCTTTCTCACATCCTGGAGTTCAAGATCAAGAAGATATTGGGAAAGAAGGCCTTCCCAGGAAAGTAACAGTGAATAGTGGGAGATGTGGAGAACTGGCACATACTACTGGGACAATCAGCCCTCAGTAGACTCAAGGGATATCAAGCGGACTGCTCAAGAGGAGAACTTTTTGATATACTAGCTCAAGCTTCCACCAGCCATAACTGAATCTGGCTGAAGAGCCAGAACAAAGTTCTAAAGGTGCCCAGATAAGTCTTAACCCTTTAGTTGTTGGATTTCAGGAAGTTGGAAAAATAATTAGGTATACAACCAGCGAGGCTGGGACAGAAAGTGAAGGGTAAAGTCTTGCTTCAAGCAATGGGTTTTGTAAATGAATCCAGAGATAGCAAAATATTTTAACAATCAGGATGATTGTACATTTACCAACAGAATTATCATACTTTTGCATAAGTACTAAATTATCAGTGCTGATTAGAATACAACCTGATATTGAATTCACCTCATTATGTCATGAGGTAAATGGAAGAATGGACATGTCTTAGGTTCTAGTTTGAGCAAGAAGTTGCTACTAACTAAAATAACATTGACTAAAGAGAAACAAGATGAGAAGAGCTAATGCAGAGCTTTCTGTAGGGCATGTAAAATTGAGCACCTAACAATCATGAAAGCACACATGTTACAAATGAGAATGGTTATAAATCCTGAACTCTTTGGGAAAATTTGGACCTAGAAATATTGATTTTGGATGGCATTTGAAAATCTGGGACCCTATGAAATCATATGGGGAAAGTTTGTAGTTAGAGAAAAGGGGTCTAGGACCAAGCCCTAGAACATTCCAATATTCAAAAGAAGAGGAGAACAGGCAGAATTTGAAGAAGCACAGCCCATAGGACCTCCCTTGCTTCTTATATCACTTGCATGTTTGGGGGTTTCCTCAAACCACCACTAGACTTGATAATTCCCTAGAACTATTCACAGAACTCACTGAAAGTTGCCTGAAATCAATACATGACAATACATATGAAGTTTTACCAACCACAAAAACTCACCTGAGCCTTGGTATTCAAATTTTTACTGAGGGGCTCCATGGTTGACTACAAATATGGGTAACCTTCAGTCTCCAGCCTTTCTAGAGTCAGAGCAGATACCTCTGGAACCCAAAGCCTCCATTATAAATAACACTTTTTAGCTATCCAGTAGCCAATGCCCCTGGTAAATAAAGACATTTTTATCAAGGCAGGACATTCCAAGGGTCTACAGGCTACCTTACAGTAATGTAGGGCAAAGGTCAGATATGTCTCTGTATAAGGTTAGGTCTTCATTACCCAGAGCAAATGAACAGATTGAGGTGGTAAAGGAAGAAAGGGAAAATAAAACCTTGCAACAACAGGGGTTTCTAATAATTAAGACAGAATATTTAAAGAAAGAGTGAGTATTCAATTGTTTCAAATTCCAAGTTTTAATAAAGATAACAACAAGGATGTGGCCAATGGCTAATAAAGCAACACTATGGCTGTGGCAATCTTGAGAAAGATGCTTTGGTGGAGTGGCGAGACTTGGCAATGTGGACAGAAATGAAGATAATGAGAATAGAATGTAGAGTTTTCTGTAAGGGAGACTAGATATTGAGTAGGAGCTGAAAGGTGAAATGAGGTTATGGGAGAAATGCTTTAAAGATAGGTAATTTGTGATTGTATCTATGCATTACCATAAAATGTCGAGTAGATTAGGATTTGTCAAAATGCAGAAGGAAAGAAGGGTGAGTCCAGTAGATAGAAAAGAATGAAGCCAAGAACTGAGAAGAGGGGCTGCACTGTGGCTGAGCAGGAACACTTCATTCATCTTAATAGAAGTGTAGGCTGTCGTGAAGAAAAGGTGAGGTAGCATTTTTGTTGCTGTTGTTTGTTTGTTTCCATTGGCTTCCATTTTATCAATTAAGTGTGAGGTTAGATTATCAGGCCAGAATGAATTGGGAGACCATGCTAATGGTTTGACGAAAGAAAAGTAGGCACAAAACAGTTGTTTCCAAAAGGGGAGAAAGTAAACACACTAACAAAATAGTAGCATTGTTAGGAAGTATTGAGTTCCCAATAATAATGTATTGTGTGTATTTCAAAGTGACTAAGAGAATAAAATTCAAATGTTTTGCCACAAAAAATGACAAGAAAGCTAAGAGATATGTTAATTAACTTGATTTGTTTATTCTACACTGCATGTATAGATATCAAGACAAAACATCACATTGTACCCAATAAATGTACATAATTATGATTCATTTATTAAAATAACAAAAAAGGAATTTTTTTAAAAAAAGAACTCAAGCAGATACCACAAGCAAGTTTGTGATATTATATATCTATAGCCATTCTCTGTGACTCCAATGGATGTAGAAAAAAGGAAAGGTAGATTAGGAGGTATTGACAAGCAAATGATTTTGATGGTGGACCAGGAATCAGTACTGTGTAGATAGAGATGGGAGAGAAGGGAGCTGGGGACACAGCTGTATCGGATTAAGAGTAGATTGGAGGCCACAATGAAACAGTTGTTTTAGTCACTGATACTTGATGTCTCTGTTAAAAACAGATACTATGCTTTCTATAGATGCTTGCATATTGTTAAAATGATTTAGTTTACCTAGATGTCAGTACAATACACCGTGTTTTCTCACACTTGATCTCTCAGTTTGTGTCTTTTTTGCTTGACACATACATGCTCAGTCAATATTTTGACCCCAATAAATAGCTGGGGGTCAAGGTGGCTTAAAATTTACACCACACTTGAACAAAACTAACTCTCCTACAAAGCACTTCCTACTCTGGAAATTTTCTGTGTATACCCTTAATTTTCTTTCCTGGCTATTCCAAGACTATCCCAATTTCCTCAACATTTATTTGACCTTTAAAATAAAAGTTTCAGGAGCTCGATCTAATATGGTTGTTTCAATTTTAATATCCCCTTTCTTCATGTACCTAGTGAAATGCCTCTCCTTGGTTGGCATGTTCCTGAAGGAGTTAATTCACTGATTTGAGGTAATACTAGAATGACCAACAAAACAAGAGAGCTTTTTGAAATTGAAAGAGGTTCTAACTAGGTAATTTCCCACTGTAGAGGTCAGCAAGCATAGCAGTTACCATTTGTACATGGCCTGGGATTAAGTGCATGGCATATACATAAAGGAAAGTGAGACAGGCTGACAGCTCTCGGGAATGGACCCCAGGTACTTTGAACCAGGGAAAAGCATGAAGACAAATGGGCCATCTATGTCTTCTTGAAGATTGTCAGAACTAGGTTCTACTAGAATTACTTATGTTCTTGCTAGGTCAAATAGCAAGTCACTCTTAGAAAAATGACTAAAACTTATTTCATAATTTGTAGTCTCTTAAAAGTTGTTCTGCTAGATTTTCTTTGGTAAAAAGAAAAGTCATTTTAATATAAATATAGATCAATCTTGGCAAATTAAAGAGCAGTCTCTAGTTAAACACAGGACATATAAGGAAAAATATACTACTACTTTATTCAGTGTAAATATTTATTCATTCATTCATTCATTCATTCATTTATTAGAGACAGAATGAGACTGGAGTGCAGTCACAGGATCATAGCTCTCTGTAATCTCCAACTCCAGGACTCAAGCTATCATCCTACCTTAATGTGCCAAAGTAGCTGGGGCTACAGGCATGAGCTGCAGCACCAGGCTAACTTTTGTATTTTCTGTAGAGATGAGATCTCACTATGTTATCCAGACTGGTCTCCAAGTCCTGGCCTCAAGCAATCCTCTTGCTTTGGCCTCCCAAAGTGCTGGAATTTCAGGCATGAGTCACCACCCCTGGTCTATTTTTAATTTTGAAAATCCACTGGTGGCTAGGAAGTCAGTTAATAGTTTAGAAAACTACAGCCTGGTGGAAACATCAACAATTAGTGTTTATTTGTAAGTCTGTAGTTTATATGCTAAATAACAGTTGAATTCCAACTAAATCTATAGCCCCTCTTTCTCATTTGAAAGTAAATGGCAGCGCTGTTGATAGTCTTAGCAATGAACCAAAGGAGAAAGTTGTTTTTCTTAGCTTAAGCATAACAGGTAAAAGAGTAAAAATGTAATTGGTTTTCTACTGACATGCTACCTCTGTATATGAAAAAGTAAATTTTCTTGTATTGTATATCTGACTCTATATGTGTATGTATAGAATCAGATATGAAAAATATATTTTCCAGGTAATATAATATACACAATTTACTGTGATGCTGTTTAAACAACCAAATGTTCTCTTGTTAAGAGCTGTCTAAATGACTAGAAATAATTGAGCTGACTTATCTAAACCAGAGTAGCTAAGCTCAAATTGATTATATTCATGCTCTGAAAATTCTGATTTGCTAGAATCCATTTACTGTAACAAATTGAAGAAACCTAGTTTTTAGGTCAAATATTGTTTATGACAAAATTACATGGGAAATTTATACATTGGCTTTGTCTAATATATTATGGACACACAATGTATCATTTTGTGGACAGAAATGTCAATCATGGTACTTATGATAATAGAGTTAGTTGTATTTTTGTGGTTGTATATATTCTGACAGTATTAAGATATCCTGAAAATTATAAATTTAGTAACTTCAGCATTAGGCTAGATATACCCTTCAACTGTCATAGATACTCAGAGAGAGAGGGAAAAAGGCAAAATGTATTTTTTAATGTTTTCACACTTTTCTCAGGGTCAAAACTGTCAATATTATTTTTACTTTATGTACGGACTTTTCAAACATTAAATGTAAAAGTAAGTTAAGATTAATAGAAAATATTTTTATATCATCCCTATGACTAGTAAACAAAGGCTGCAGATTGTTGTAAAAATAATCCCCTTGTTCTGATGAATACACTCACTCACACATGCATTTCCTTCTAGTCACCACAGGTAGCTGACCTTAGGAAACTCAAGTAATGACAAACTAAAATTAGCAACCACATGTCCTTTGCCTAAAGCAAGCCACAGTTGAAGGATGAAAAACTAGAGACAGAGAGAAACTCACTCTAACTTGAAATTGTTCCTAGTAACTCAGTTGTATATTCGTTATAAGAATTAGGTTTTACTAATCTACAGTCTTATCAACAGAATCATAAGGCTCAAATAAACATTGAGAGATAAAAAAACTATATCCTTCACTACAGGTGGGGCAGTTTAGAAATATTATGGACAGTTACAATGATAGGGAACTGGGGAATATTGCCTGTGATCTTTGAATGCAAATTTTCTTCTGTGCAAAGCTATCAATGAGTCAGTAATCACTATAGAAAACTTCAAAGGCTCATGAAAAATATGAATCATGAGAGAAATTGTTATATTCCTTATAAATATTTTAGGCCTTGTCCCTGTGTTGCCAGCTAAATGGAAAGCTCCAAAGTGGAGTTTCTCTGACTCAAACCAGAAAACAGAATCCAGTAAAACTCAACTAAAAGCCAAGTTTCAGGTCTATTACTGTTTCATTGATTTGTTTTGTAAGCTTCCATTTTTCTTTTAGTTTTCTTTTATAGAAAGCAATTTTAAAATTTAGCCCTTTAGTAGAAAAACATGTTGGCCATATATCCCTTAATTTGTTGTTTCATTTTGTTTTGTACTTGCCTTACATTTTGCCATTTAAAAAAATAATTCACCTGTTTTGCTTTTATACCAGTTTCTAATGATATCATTAATAGTAATAGAAGTATTAACAGAAATAATGTTTATCACCATCATTTTGTGTGTCATACTCTCTGCTAAAGTCTTTTATCATTGGTTCCAAACTTTGAACCTTAAAATCTCCTGGGGAGTTTTGAAAGATCCCAAAGCCTGAGTTGCACTTCATACCAATGAAACAGAATGCACAGGGGATGGAAGCCAGACATCAGTATTTTTTGGAAACTACCTTTTTAGCCCACAGAAATCTTTGAAATAATACAATTGTGGTGGCTGTCTATGGGAGTTAAGCCTCGGCTGGTAAACTAGCATTGGCTCCAAGCTCTATTGTTTATGAGCTCTGTCAGATTCAATGCTACTTTATTTCATGGTACCTCTGGTTTTTTTCATTTGTAAAATGAGAAAAATCATTAGCCACTGCCTTAGAGTGTTGAAAGGAGGTTTATTTAATGCAAATAAACTTCTAAAATTACCGTAGGTATTGCTCAATCCCCATTCAGTAAGTGAAAACAAGAAAGCACAGGAAGTTGAGCAACTTGCTAAAATGTGCACAAATAAAGGTTTCACAAAGCCTGAAAGAATACAGTCCAAGCATGTATAGTTTAGATAGCAATTAATTCTGCAAAATGTATGGTTCTCACTTCGTTGATCTGTGTAAAATAGTGTATTCCAAGACCTTAGCTGAAAAGTTGGTTAAAACACCCAAGGGCCTGTAGCTGTATAGACGTAGCTTCAGTGCCTTCTACCAGTTGGCTGTGGGGCTACCTACTTGTTCCTTGCTTCTTGTAAAGACAAATCAGCCACATAGATTTAAATTACAAGCATTCAGGAAATATGATTCATTTGGTTAACTAGACCTTAATCCTGCTCATCCCTGTGAAGAATGGACACTAATTATAAAGTCTGTGTCATTCCTGTGTTAGGTTCTCTGTGGCATATTAGTGTCTTCAGTTTTCAAATACATAAGGAAAATTAGCTTCCTTGGATATAAGGCTGCAAGGAAGGTGTCATGTATTTCTAAGAGTGCAGAATCACTAGAATAGTTTTTTTTTTTTTTTTTAAATTCTGATGCTGGTCTTTATACTTTTTTCTTTTTTTCATGTTTCAGGGACAGTGACTGAAATTCCTGTGATGAAAGTCTAAGCCCTTTGACCTCATAAAAATTTGCAATATAATAGAAATGGAGATAATAAAATTTAACCCACATGTTTGTTTGTCTTAGGGATTTAATAATATGATACAGTATAGTATTTTATTTAGCCCAGCACTAGAACATAATAAGATCTCAAAAATTAGTTGCCTTAGCTATTATGCCATAACTCAGTATGACAAATACATAAATAGAACAAATACTCAGGGTGCTAAGAAAGAACATAGGTAGAACCCCTAACACAAATGGGGATTAAAGCTTCATGAAGACATAGCAGTCATTGATTCAGAAAGTCTCATTTTAAAAAAGTGTATGATGTATTTTTAAGCCAGCTTGCTGAAGTATGCCTTTAATTATGAATACAAGTACGATTTCAACTTCTGTTTATTTTCCTGGTATTGAACAGTTGTTGTCAAATCATCTATAAAACCCTTGACCCACTATGAACTCATATGCCTCTGTATAACGAAAGGGAATGAAGAAACAGAAATAAAATGAAAACTATTATGAAATAATATATGATACTTATAAATCATACTTAAAGTTATTTGAGAAATTCCTCCTATAAATTACAATTGGAGTCATTTAGTGCATCATATTTGACTTTTCCAGATTTAAGTTTCATATATATGAAAATCCTGCCAGTACAGACTCTCTAAATCAAAGTTATTTCAATTTACACCTAAGACTATAAACAAAATAACAGACCTTGCTTAAACTCTTTTAGGGCAGCTAAAGTGATGTACTTTAGAGAAACCCTCTCAGTAAAGTTTTACCTTTCCCACATAAAGGTCATAGCGCTTTATTGTTTTACCCATGAAGCCCATTATAATTTCATTTTTGTACTTATTTATTTGTAGTTATTTAAATTGTCAACTGTACTCTGGTAATTATCATTTCTCAAGTCACTTTTCTTACATTCCCACAGAGTTTTAGTTCTGTGAGCTCTTGGAAATCGTGTCTTCATACATGTACGCAATGTATAATCAAATTAGTATAATTAGCATGTTCATCACCGCAAACATTTATTATTTCTTCGTGGTGAGAACATTCAAAATACTCCTCTAGATATAATGTACTATATACTATTGATAACTATAGTTATCAATTCATAAATATGTAAATTTATTATATGTCAATCAAAAATAAACGGAAGCTGAAAAAATTACTTCTCAGTCTATATCCCTTTCGAATTTTCATAACACACCTGTTCCTTAAACTGATTTTACGATTTGAAATATTGTCAACATTAGCTCAATTTGAGACTTTTGATATTTAAATTCAGTGAGAGGTGTCTATAGAAAGGGTTCAAAAGTTATAAACTACGGCATTTGTATTTTACAACTATTTCTGACTTTTTTTTTCCAAATTATTTAGAAGGTAGAAAATGCTGGATTATTTAAGAAGTCTGAATCAGTCTTATTATGCATCATATAAACATTCATATTAAGTAACATCAAGAAATTAATGAATGGCTTCCCCTCCAGAAATAATGGAAGTCCACATTGGGGGATAGCTATCATAAGTAATCCCATTTCAGATGTCGGCTCAATTAATAGCTTCATATTCTATCATTTTCTGTCATCTCTTAGAGAGTAAGAAATTATGTTCTTATAAGATCAAAATTTGACTTCACTAGAGGAAAGCTTTTTTTTTTTTTTTCCCCCTGTAAGGGTATAAAAGATGTTAATTTCTAGGATTAGTGAAATCTACATAAGGCTTTGTTAGCAAAATTAGAACCAGGAATAGGACAGAGCTGCAATGGGAAACCTAGAAGCTACTGCTGCCATCTTTTGGCACTCAAAACACCATAAACAAAGAAAGAGAATTAAAGGCAAGTTTCAAGAGGGCAGACAGCTGTCTCTCTAATTTATTATTCCATTCCTGGAATACAGAACAGTGTCTAGCACATAGTAAGTGCACAACAAATATTTGCTAAAACAAGATAAAGAATTCGACTTAATGCAAAATGAGAAATATAATTTTACAAATAATGTCAGTTGTGATTTTCTATAGAATAAACACTAAATGTATACTTAGGAATTTGGTTTTCCTTTTAATGACATGTTTTGCCACGTAGTCCATGCCCACCTCTCCTAATGAGTCTTGTATGATTCTCTCCAGGCGCAATCAACTCTAGGCAAACTCATTTTATTTCTGGTCATCAAAAACCTAAACTCTTGCCCACCTCAAGGTCTTTGCACATAATATTCCCTCTACTTTGAAAGCTGTTCCCCAGTTCTTCACATGGTTGATCCTTTTTCATCCTTTGCTCTTAGCTCCAAATCGTCTCCTCAAAAACACCTTCCTCTACTGAATATGTCAAGTGCCACCCAATGACGCCCAATTTCCAATACACCTATCATATCACATTGACGGTTTGCTTTGTAATCTTTTTCACAATCCTACAAAATATTGTTAAATTTATTTATTTATATAGTTTGTCACCCTCCATTTTAGAAGTTAGCCTCTATGACAGCAAGAAGTATTTATCTTATTCATCATGGTCTCTTCAGCACCAGAAACCCTATTATGCATTTTACTAATTTAATGTTAACATTCATACTCATTTATTTTCATATTTAATGTATACCTTTAATTTTTAAACTACATTCACATAATTCTTTTTCAGTTTTCTCTTTCAAGTTTATATGGGAAAAGCTTAACTCAGTGAATCACTAATCACCTGGCTGTAATAAACATAATGAGAGGAAAAAATGTTTGCCTTGTGTGGGTGTGATTTTGTGAATCCAAGCTTCTAAGTACTACAGTCAGTGTTACGCTGTTGTAAATGCCATCAGCTATTAGATTAGATTTCTAACTATTCAATGCAAACATAAGCATAAAAACTCTTTAAAAATTGGGGAAATAATTAAGAAGTCTTCAAATACACATATTTAGAATCTTATAGAAAAAGAAATCTGAAGTATTTATTTTTATTAAAATGCATAGTATCATGGAAATTGAAGAACTTAACTAAAATTACAAGCAGTCATAAGCTTCTTACTCCAGAAACCTGCCATTTAGTTATTAGGTAGCTTAGAGAAGTTTCAAAGAAAAGTAATTTAGAGCTTCCATTTGTTCTATTCATTAGAAACTTGAATCAATATCTGTAGTGACTTTTACACTGTTGAATAGAGTATCTGCTAATTCAGTATAAAATTACTAGATGACGTAAAGTCAGCCATACTTATTCCCTATCATATAGGGATTAAGAATATTTTAGTCCAATGCCAGATAATTGTTTCCAGTATGAATATAAAACATACTTTGGTTTTAAAGACACAGTTTTCTTTTTCTTTTTGGCTCAGTTCAACTATGCCAGCATTTGTGGAATACACATCTATTGAGACATGAGAAGCCTACATTATAAGAGGTGGTTGAGGAGTAATCAGACTGAAAATAAATTTCTAAAGATATGTATAATGGTACAATGTAAATTAGTAATAAACATTTAAACAATATTTTTTCTTTTTACAGAGTTCATTTATATAAATTATCTGAACTGACTTTTTTTTCTTTAAAAAACTCTGTTAAGCAGAAAAGGCACTAGTATTACTTTATAAGTACTGAATTTAAAAATATTATTTTTGAGAATTGAGAGAACTAACAGGTAAGTCTAAGTCTTCTGGTTTGTCTCTCTTATTGGTACTCACAGTCTGAAGGAGGCTCTGGATGGAACTCACTAATATTTTCACAAAGTTCATTCACCTTTGGAAGTCTAAGTGTCAGCAAGATGATCATTTGAAAAATTAAAGGAGCCTAGACACAGTGTAGCATTTAGTTTAAAATCTAGATAGAACTAGTTAATCTGTTAATAGGTAGTAGAATATTTAGTTTCTTGACACTTCACCACAAGTAAAGTAAAATAATTCCATGCTGTGAAGGCATATATATGTATGTGTTTATATACGATGTTTGCCGTACATATGAGTTTATGTATACATATACATATAGAGAGTTGTATATGTATATGTAGTATGTATTTCTATCATCTGTCTACATATGTATATAGTAAAACATCTATATATACGTGAACACATTTTCTAAACCTTACTAAGACCCTTTTTACTCAGTAACTATCCTGGTTTATATAAATTAAAATAATAATATGGCAACAAAATGTCAAGTTATTTATTAAACATAATAAATTAAAGAAAAATAACATAATACACCTGCTGTGTCTTTTTAAGTTTTCTTTTTCTCTAGTGAGAAGACAACTGAAGTTTTAGTGTGAATTAATGCAAAAATAATGTATTCAGGAATTGGCAGGAAGAATGTTGGCTGACAGAGGAGTACAGGCTAGAAGTTCTTTCCCAATCTTTCTTTACTTATCAGAAAATGTCAGTGTTTCTCCTGTGGGAGGCCTACCAGAATATAGACACGTGTTCCCAGAGAATTCCTGGGTAGTAGTAACATTTTTTTTAGTAAATTTTTTAAGGCAATCTTCTAACAGCATGATTCCTTCCAATAACATAGCCTTGGGGTAGGAAAAGCTGGACCATTTGCAGCTATTCAATACCTCAGATTTTCTATGAAGCCTGGTCTGCAAATAAAATTGCATTTTTTTTTCCCTTCATCTCAGGGCCCTCAAATTTTAGCATGCACCAAAGTGACCTGGGAAACATATGAAAGTCACAGATTCCTAGGTTCCATACCTGATTTTTTTTTTTTTTTTTTTTTGAGATGGAGTCTCACTCTGTCACCCAGGTTGGAGTGCAATGGCGGGATCTTGGCTTACTGCAACCTCTGCCTCTTGGGTTCAAGCAATTCTCCTGCCTCAGCCTTCCGAGCAGCTGGGATTACAGGTACCCACCACCACACCCGGTTAATTTTTGTATTTTCAATAAAGACAGGGTTTCACCATCTTGGCCAGGCTGGTCTCAAACTCCTGACCTCAGCATGCCTGATATTTCTTATCCTGCCAATAACACCATGATAAATGGATTATTATATCTCTTTGATAGATAAGGAAATTGATATTCATAGAAATGTCCCAAAACAGTAAGCAAAAGATCTGGGGAGTACACAAACTGTGCTTTCAATTCACTCACTAATTGCTATCAAATAAAACTATAAATATAAATAAATTTTATTTAACTCAGATTTCATTTTAATCTGTTACTCTGCACCCTAATTCCTATTTCAATTTGTACTTCTCCCCATATTGTTTACTTGACAAGTCTTATTTTTATTTAATACATTTCATTTCTTTTTACTCCACAAAGACTGTTCCACCTATCACTTCTAGACCCATTGAAATCCCCATCCTCCTTTTATTTAAGATTTACCCATATTGGGCACAGAAATTGTAATCCCATGAAAGAACACACCAAGACAGTAAAAGAATTAGGGGCTGATGCTAGAATTTCACTGGGGAAGTTGTTTTGCAATCTGTAATTCCTTCAAAGCACTGAGAATAATACAATATGTGTGAGTATTTGTTAGTTCCAATCTACAACTTAGGAATGGTGAGTGCACATAATTGAGAATACCTATTTCAGGGGTTATTAGTTGCCTCCATACTCCAGAGGCATACCTTGGATATGTAGCTATGTTTTTCTTAGATCAGCAATGCATGGTTTATTAACTAGTGTTGTTGATGTTGGAAATGTTTTTTTCTTGATGAGATATTGGCATTCAAGCTATGAGGAATAGTTAAAACTAATACTGCAGAGAAAATTTGATTGTTCTTGAGTAAACCGGCCACCAGGAAACAGAAACTCCAATATCAGAGAGGCACTTGAAAGTGGATTCAGAAACAGTTCTGTGTCTGGCCATTAACTCGGTTGATTCTTTTGTTCTGAAATCCTCTATATTGTTAGTATAACTTACCTTTAGGACTTTGTTAATTTTCCTATGGTAAACTTTTTATAAGATGTATTATTAAAGTACTAAAAAGGACAATGGGCTGAGGTTTCTTTAAAATTACAAAGCAGATTACATGACTTTCAGTGCCTACTGACTAACAATTGCTTCTGTGTATATCTAATGTGCATATGCTACATGTATATAAACTTGCTACATTGCAACCTTGAAATGAGGTGGTAAGCAGGAGATATAGAGCATTTACAGAGGTTACAGATGTTTACTAAAATGAAATATAAACCCACAAAGACTACTAATCATCATGTACAGCAAAATTGGCATGCATTACTTCACAAAATAATAGATATGTATTGGTTTGAAAAAAATCAATTTTTAAATGTTCTTAATGGAAGGTATGACCAGATTGAGCACACTGGACAAGAAAAGATGTAATAACTACATTTTCTAGTTTTTGTATTTAATGCTTTGATATCCTGGGACCTTTCTGACCCTGCAAAGACTGCCCCTTCTAGGGTTAGTTAAATGCTAGGTATAGCAAAAGACTTGCTTACAAGTGCACTTTTCATAGACAAACCAATCAATTCAGAGCCTGTATCCCCAACCACTTCCTTTATCAGACTCACAGTATGCTTATACTCTGGCCCACTCTCCACCTGCCTTAATCATTAATTCCCAGACCAGATATCAGACCACTAGGAACTGTTCCTGTGTCCCAAAGCCCACTGAAATTATTTAAACTAACCAATCCTAAACCTGCTTACCTTACCTTGCCTCTTCCTTCCCATAGAAAGCACAATAAAGGCTCTAGCCCTCTTTACCCTCACTTGCTTCACCTCTTGACCAACTCTGGTATTTCCCCATGTGACCTTGCATGATGTGCTGTGCCTGTTTCTAGGGATCTATGTGTATGGAACCTTCTTCCTTCATGACAGTGGCTTCTGTGTCTGTGTGTCTTATCACATCTAATTAAGACAAATCTCAGGCATCCTTGTCACAAAAGAAGTTAGCATATTGCTGTTTCAAATAGAAAGGATTAAACAAAATGAGCTAGAAAGAAAAGGAAATCTCAATACCATAGGAAAGAATAGGCCTTATGTTGTGACAGTGTTGATGGGGTTTTGACTCCAAGAGGGTCATCTGATGAGAAGGGGAGGCTGGTAGAATTGACTTGAGATGAATTTTCATGGCTGAGACCACACAGTTTTAACTTAGATTTTTAATTTCAGTTGTCTTAATGGTAGTTGGCAGAGGGCAGGGTGGAGGTATAATTTTAAGATATAAAATTTATGGAATGTGCCTATATTTAAGCAACTTTCAACTTGCTACTATTTCTCCATAGTCTTTTGATTTTTCAGCAAAGTTCTGTGAGTAACAAATATTGAGATTTTCCATGATCCATAAAATTGAGGATTCAAGTCAAGGTTACCTAAATTTCTGCCCTCAGGGAATTATCATGACTATTTTTAAATGAAATTTACAAATGATGCATTAATGCAATTATGCACACTCCAAGGATGATGGCTTCTCAAGTTTAAATATAAGCTTGTAAATAAGCCATGATATAGGACTAAAAATGAAAGACAAAGGAAAATGACAACTTACTCTGTGTTGTCTCTAGACAACTGATGCATGGTGCAATCTCTCAGCATCTTCATTAGTGAGCTAAAAGAGGATATAAGTAACACCACACTAATGATATTCACAGATGATAACAGATTGGAAACTGTCTTTCTGACACCACTGTTGACTGTGAAGTCACAACAGGGAGACAAAATAGCTTAGAAATATTGGTAGACAAACTGGGAAAAAACATTGAGATTTAGGTAACAAAAGGAGCAACTGAACAATCTGGAGATACAATACAATGCCTGGAGAGGAAGAACTAGTTACATAGAAAACAGCAATACCAAGTTTTAGTAATACACAAAACAAGAAACCAAACCAAACCAATTCTAAGTACAAAGTACTTAGACTTCTTCCTAATATATACAAACACTCATAAATATATGTGTAGCTATAAGAGTGTGTGTGTATGTGTGTGTGTGTGTGTGTGTGTGTGTGTATGCAACTCAGTCATTAAAAATACATCAAGGAAGTTATGGCATCATGGACACTGACAAATGGAAGATGATCAAAGGAGGTAACTGCCTATGACCTGGAGGATAAAAAATACATCGAATTCCCTGAAAAATGTGAAGACTTGGGAAGTAAAGAATTCATTGAAACACTCTAAAATTGATAAAATAAAAAAAGAGATGAGCAGAAACTTTTGGGGAAAAGTCTTAACAGAAGCATATTCTAAAGTGAAAGATTACAAATACCTGTTTACACATTTAACCTGTACCTAGAAGATCTTCAGAGTATACACTGTTGAACAAAATGCTGGTTTGAGAGTACTGCCTTCAAAGAATATGAAAGCTAATTTGATGGGTAATATTTTAGAAATATTAACTGTAAAGGGAAAACCAAAGTAGCAAAAGGTAGCATGTTAAGTGGGGACTCAGGAAATCCTACAAGTCAAAGGTGTTAAGCTGAGCACAAGCCTGTTGGAAGAATTTTTTACAGGTAGATTTCGAAAGATGGAGACCATTGTTGCTGTTTGAAGTGCTTGTTTTTTAGTATTTGTTATGCTTTGTGAAGGCAAAGAGAGCCTGAATAAAATTGATATATTGCAGTCCTTGGGAACTCCAAACACCACGTAAGAAATATACAATACAATGCCTTAAGTTTTACATTTAACCAAATATATACATCCACAGGAAATATTTGTCTCCAGTTAAAATTCATTGTCTTTTCCCAATTGTAATCTCTTTACAAAACAGAATAATAATCCATATAGCTAAGTCAGATAAATATCTTTTGTACTCAAACTTGAATTCTTGATTGAGAAAAATCTGTGTCAATCTCTTGAAATTATTTGCATCTTATGATCATCTGTTCATAACACGAATGCAGGCTATATTAGAGAGCTGGTGCTTAACTCCTTGTCCCATAACTAGAATTAAAAAATCTGAGATGAGCATGCCAACCAAGAGAAAAATGAAGCAGTCATGGGCAAAGGCAGTGCAGACAGCCCCAGAGTTACTTTGGAGCAGGTTAACAGTGCTGAATCTTGGGGCAGCTGGAACTCCATGTGCTTTCATCAGCCCCTGTCCTTGTTGGGAAGCTTAGAATATGTCTTCAGTTCTATCTAGAGCTACCCTAGCAAGCATTTCAAGAAAATAAGAAAATAAATTTAAAAAGAAACACTTCATGGATATACATACCATACTGGGGAGAAAGCCTAACTCAATTAATAGGTGTGATGGTTAATATTATGTCAACTTGATTGGATTCAAGGATTCGAAGTATTGTTCCTGAGTGTGTCTGTGAGGGTGTTGCCAAAAGAGATTAACAATTGAGTCAGTGGACTGGGAGGGGCAGACTCTCGCCCTCAATCTGGGTGGACATCACGTAATCAGCTGCCAGTGTGGCTAGAATAAAACAAGCAGAAGAACATGGAAGGACTTGTCTTGCTGACTCTTTCAGTCTTCATCTTTCTCCTGTGCTGGATGCTTCCTGACCTTGAACATCAGATTCCGACCTCTTCAGCTTTTGATCTCTTAGATTTAAACCAGTGGTTTGCCAGGGGCTTTGGGGCTGCAGGCCCCAGACTGAAGGCTGCACTGTTGGCTTCCCTACTTTTAAGATTTTGAAACTCGGCCTGGCTTCCCTTCTCCTCAGCTGGCAGACACCTATTGTGGGACTTCACCTTGTGATTGTGTGATTTAATACTCCTTAATAAGTTTTCCTTCATATATACATCTATCCTATTAGTTCCGTTGCTGTAGAGGACCCTGATTAATACAGTAGGTTATACAAAGTGGATTAGCAGGAAGAGGAACACATGGAGATGACAGCCATTTTGTAGGTGGCACTGAAAGTCAGAGTAAGAACTTAATTTTATGGACCAGGGAAAGAACTGAACATGCCTGAGAAATAAAGTTATAGAAGCAGAAAAAGACATTAGGAAGTTCAGCTGGTAGGAATGTGTAGGATGGATTTTTGAGGGAAAGGCAAGAGAAAAGATCGATTTGGCACTTGTATCAAGTAGGCTGGAATTTCACCAAGACTGAGCCATGAAACCCTAGTGGACTGAGAGTCAGTCACTACTGCCATCAGGGTGGAATTAATCCAGGTTTTGCAGGGAACTGAATTATGTGCAAATTAGGGAGTCTTCTCTAATAAATAGAACACAAAACCGTGAATGAAAAATTACCCAAGTAAAGGGCCACCGAAATTAAGCTTCTGCCTCTGATGGCAGTATTATATAATGAGGACCTTTGTAAACTGTATTTTATTTTATAAATGGAAAGTTTTTTAATGCTTAAGTTTTTCTGCCTCAAATTCTTATCTTCTAGTCTTCCAGATACAGCCAGTTACATAAAAGCAGAGGGTAATGACTGTAAGTCACAGTTGTACACAGAATAAAATAAAATCATTACCAGATCTAAAAAATAAATGTTAGAATAGGAGTCCTTCCTCCCAAAGAAAATACTTGGGATAATTTAGATGATTTATTTTTATGATATTAAAGTGCAATTTATTTCTAATCAGAGGAATCATAAATATATTCGATGCTACTTGTAATAATTTAGTATAGTTCCAATAAACCAGTGAAGATACTGGTAATGACTCAAACACCAAAAGATGTTAACTAGTGTTTTTCAACATTTGTTCATATTTCCCTCCTAAAGAGACTTTTAAAACATATTTTTCTTAATCACCCCCACTTCCAAATGAAATTCTAATTCCACAGATATATTGCATATCTTCTTAGGTACTGTTGCTCTTTGTGGGGGACACAAATCATTGTAATACCCAGGAATTGTTTTCCTCCCCCATAACCAATTCCCTCCCTTTTGGGGCAAAATTACCACCATGAGGACTACATGATTAACAACACATCATCTTTTAAGTCATTTATAAACTTATGGGGAAAAAAAATCAACCTGTCCATTTATATGTAAATCACTGCCATTGTGTATATTATCTCAAGAATGAATTCAGAAATATTTTATTTTCTTTTTTTACTTTTACCCTATGATAGTCTATAAAGCCATTTAAATCATGGATGCTGACATGCTCACACTTGTATCTCTAACACCTATCTCAGGGTCTGTAACAGATGGTGCCTACAAAAGATTTAATGAATGAATGATTTATAGTGGACCAGTGAAAGCTCCTCTATGTTTCTCATCTAATATTTCTAGAAAGGGCTATATCACATCTGTAATGTGCTTACCATGTCTGGATCTAGCTCCGTGAATAAATTTCTACTTAAAGTGAAATAAGCATTTCTTTCTTTGCTTTTGAATCTAATCACTGTAGAAGTAAAATCTATTTTCTGAATTTCTATTCCTGGAGAAGTTGCAACTAAATATGGAATAATGATGTTAATCAGAAAGAGCTAAGCCTTATAGCTATCTGTTTCTAGTATGTTATTCAGCCTCAAGTAAATTATGTAAGTTTTTTTTTCTGTCTCAATTTTCTCATCTCTAAAATGAGGTTAGTAAAATATGCTACCCATTGTTTGAATTTCCTCTCTAGAAACTGCAGTAGAATTGATTGGGAATTGCCCCACTATATGAATGCAAGAAGAAGTCACCTGGGGTTATCTACAGTGGTTATCTGGAAAAAGAAGTGTCATGGCAAAAGTTATAAGTCTAACCTAAGAGAGTATTAAAGGTTAAAAACCAAAGAAGTCATTTTTTTTTCCCAGTAACCATTCTCAGGTGCTATTTTCCCCAGAAAGAAGTATTTGAGAAAGAATGTGGGGCGGGGGTGGGAAGAAGGAAGGGGGAGATAGAGAGAGAGAGAGAGAGAGAGAGAGAGAGACAGAGAGAGAGAGATCCAAAATGTCAGAAACCAGGTAAAGTCCAGAAACAGAATGAAATAGAACAGGGAATAATGAATGGAGTCAGAGGCAACAAAACAAAGCAACAAAGGAAGGAAGGAAGGAAAGAAGAGTCAGGGCTTTGTACAGTGCCCTGGAGAAGCATACACAGGGTCTACCAAGAACAGGAATAACCCCACCTTCAAGTCACTGTGAAGTCATATCACCACATGCATTTATATTGTATTTCCAGTATGAAAATCCTTTTATGTAAATTCCATTTTAAGGAAGGTAGGAAGAGGAGGAAGGAAGAAGGAAGGGAGGAAGGAAGGAAGGAAGGAAGGAAGGAAGGAAGGAAGGAAGGAAGGAAGGAAGGGCAGGCCAGAGGGAGGGAGGAAAGGAAACTATTTCTATGAATAAGACTACATACACAAGCTCACTTTTACAGGCTGCCTGCCTTGTCACATCCAGTGGACTTGTCTTGTTCCAGGCACAAAATATGCAGATACTTCACCTAACAGCTAAGGACAAATGTAAATGTTCCTTAAAATGTTAATCTTATGCGAAGAAAATATTAATGAAATTGTACATAGAATTATGGTTTTATTTTAATCCTGAGGTCTTTATGAGATGAAAATAATCAGCTGCTCTACTCAGATATCACAGAAGTAATTTCTTGTTAGCTAAGAGAGCCAGAAAGGTAGAAAAGGATGAATGAATGATTATAATTCGTAATAAAACCAGTCTTTTAGGGAGACTGTGATTAAATATACATATATATATATTGACTGGGAAACCATTAATCATAATGCAGACTATTATACCATAGAAAAGGAATAAAAAGCATCAAAGTTATCTAGTAGAAATATAAGATGTTAAACTACTTGTCAGTAGCTGAACAGTTCAGCCAAAGTAGACGAGAAAGAAAACAAGTAAAGAATATGGGCAGAATTATGAAAAAAGTTTTAATTATTTAAATCACAAAAATATGGGCAACCAAGAATATAGTAGGAAATTAACCAGAGTCAAATATTCATTACACCCTCCTGCTCTGACATGGAAGTCTGGCCTTACAGGTAATGGGAGAATGGGCAATGACATAATAAGGGAAGAGTCAAGAAAGAAAAAAAATCAGTTAAGGAAACTTCAACCATATTTAAAGGAACTAAATTGCAGTAAGAGGCATAGCTACTTGTGTGGTCCAGCTGGTTGGACCTTAGAGAATGGTCCAGAGAAGTGTTTGGTAGAAATCGTGTTTCAGAAAATGATGTTATATTGGGGATGAGTGCCATTTCAATACAAAATAACTTCTAGTTTCTATTGGCCTATTGTTTTCCCCTCCGACTGCAGTCAAGTCAATGCAGATATTAAATCATGTATTCACATATCTACGTCATCTCTTTCACTCTTCTCATATGGCAGAAATCTGGAAAGGATCATGGACTGAAGAAATGTGGAAGCTTGCTCACTAGATATGAGCCTGGTTTTGAAGAATCTAGGATGCAGATCTATTGCTCACACATTCTCCTTAAGGTTATCCTGGTTGAGCTCATTCAGAAATGGACTAGATCAAGAGATCAGAAAAGAGACAAAAGCATCTCTAATATTTTCATTTAAGCTTATTCGGAGAAACAAGACTTCATTAGTTTGTTTTCATGCTGCTAATAAAAACATGCCCAAGACTGAGTAATTAAGGAAAGAGATTTAACCTACTTACAGTTCCACATGGCTGTGGAGGCCTCACAATCATAGTGGAAGAGCAAGGGACGTCTTTCACGGCAGCAAGCAAGAGAGAGCTTGTGCAGGGGAACTCCTCTTTATAAAACCATGAGATCTCATGAGACTTATTTACTACCAGGAGAACAGTACACAAAATGCCCACCCCCATGATTCATTTACCTCCCATTGGCCCCCTCTCATGACACGTGGGAATTGTGGGGGCTACAATTCAAGATGAGATTTGGGTGAGGACACAGCAAAACCATATAAAAGACCATTAGGATGTGTGTGTGTGTGTGTGTGTGTGTGTGTGTGTGTGTGTGTGTGTCTCACACCTGTAATCCCAGCATTTTGGGAGGCCGAGACAGGTGAATTACTGGAAGTCAGAAGTTCAAGACCAGGCTGGCCAACATGGTGAAACCCCATCTTCACTAAAAATACAAAAACCAGCTGATGTTATGGCACGTGCTTGTAATCCCAGCTACTCAGGAGGCTGAGGCAGGAGAATCTCTTGAACCTGGGTGGTGGAGGTTGCAATGAGCAAAGATTGTACCATTGCACTCTCACCTGGATGACAGAGCAGAACTCTATCTCAAAAAAAAAAAAAAAAAAAAAGCCTTGGTTAATGTGATTGTCGAGGGTTGGTGAATCCAAAATTTGATAGGAAGATGGGCCAACAGGACACTCAGGACAGAGCTACAATTCAAGTCTGAAAGCAGTGTGTTGGCAGAATTTCCTCTTGCTCATGGGAGATCAGTATTTGTTCTATTTGGGCTTTCAACTGATTGGATGAAGCCCACCCACATTAGTGAGGGCAGTTGGCTCAAATCGTGTTCATCAGTTTAAATGTTAATTTCATCCATAAGTACACCTTCACAGATTCATCCAAAATAATAGCGGACCAAATATCTGGGCACCATAACCCAGCCAAGTTGACACAAAATTAATCAACACACTGCCTAGGATAACTAACGATATGTTCAGTAGAATTAGATAGAAAGGGTCAAAATACAACTTCCTTGAGTATCATCAAGTGGAAAAAGTAGTTTATATGAGGAGAAATATGACCAAGTCTCAAACTGTGTTAGATTGTGGAATGGCAAACATATGTGTTGTAGAGTCACAGTTTGATTTTATAAGCATATTTGGACACATGTATTGTCTATCTGCCAATGGACTAATTGGGATCTACTCATAATTTTTGAAGTATTTTCCCAAGCAGTGTTTTGTAGACTAGTAACAACATTTCTTAAATTCTATAATCATGGCAATTCAAATAAAATTTTGGCTACTATAAAATATCAGATATAAATTAAGCTCTATTCTTAACCCTTTCTCAAGTAATTTCAGGGAAAATTTATTTTGTTTATTAGTAAACCACTCAATTATTCTGATACTCATTTTACTAGTTTGAATTTTTAAATATCTAACCATTGCATTTCTCTACAAAACTCTGAGATACCACTAGCTGAAAGCACAATTTCTCTTTCTAGGTTTCCATAGGAATTTAGAAAATATTCAGTGAATACTTATTTATTGAACACATCCCCCCTACGGTCATTTACATGATAATCATATCTATTTAATATACATCAATGTGTTATTAGTAACAACATGAATTGCCACATCCTGATATAAGCTTGATATTAGCAAAACCAATTATCTAAGTTTACTTTTACCATGCCCTGAAGGCAAAGCAGGTGTTAAACTTTCAGAATTTATCAGAAGGGAGAGTTTGCAAATGAAAGCTTTTGTCATAAAGCAATTTTTGTTCTTTCATTAAAATTTGGCACAGGATATCTTAGCTAGAGGATGACGTAATTTGTTGTCAGTTCTGGATGATCACAATAGCTATAGGGAAAGGAGTGCCCTACATGAATCAGAACTTTGTACAGTGGCGTGGAGAAGCATACAAAGGGACTGCCAAGAATGGGAATAACCCCACTTTCAAGTCACTGTGAAATCATATCACCATGTGCATTCATATTGTATTTGCAGTATGAAAATGTAAATTCCATTTTAACTGCATCTGTAAGGAATTTATTTCAAAAGATACATGAAGACTGATTTTCCCTTTTACAGTAAATAAAATCTAGTTTCAGGGTGATTAAGTGATTTGCTCACAAGTGAGAAGCCAAAGAGGGAAGACTGTCACCCAGGTTTTCTGACTCTCAGTCTAGTATTCTTTCTACAAATCATTACAGAATTCTCTCATTTGACAGACATTATTGGAAACCTAAAATGTTCCAGAAGACCTGGAGTGGTTAATGAAGCTGGTGTGGCCCTTGCCCAAAAGAATATTTCATTCCAGCCTCTCACGAGTAATTTTCAGACCACTGCCAATACTAATGAATATATATTATTTAATTTAAGTATTTTTGCCATGGTCTGTAGAAATTAAGATTTATTCCTAGATTTGATCTTCTTTTTACTTATGTTCTTCAGTTGTCTTATTTGTAGTATGGATGAAATTTCTTACATTTCTTAATAAGATCTTAGAACATTCCAAGTGTTCAGTACTATCTAATTCTTCTTATTCTCACTATGATGTTCTACTATTTCTCTGTTTCTCTTGTAGAATCTCTCTCTATTGATGATGACCTGATCTCTCAAACCTCATTATTATTTAGGATGTGGTCAAAATTACAAAAATTTATGTCTTTGTTTCTGTTTAATTTGTTTCTTTCTTTTCTTCCCCCCGCCTCCTTTTTTTTTTTTTTTTTTTTTAAGATGGAGTCTCCCTCTGCTGCCCAGGCTGGAGTGCAATGGCACAATCTGCACTCACTGCAACCTCTGCCTCCTGGGTTCAAGAGATTCTCCTGCTTCAGCCTCCCAAGTAGCTGGGATTACAGGCATGTACCACCACGCCCAGCTAATTGTTTTTGTATTTTTAGTAGAGACGAGTTTTTTTCTTGTTGGCCAGGTTGGTCTCAAACTCCTGACCTCAGGTGATCTGCCTGCCTCTGCCTCTCAAAGTGCTGAGATTATAGGCAATTTGTTTCTTACATTGGTTCTTTGCTTTACTAATTTTGCATGTTTACCTTTTCTTTTTTTTTTAATGTTACTATAACTTTGATCCTGGAAGATGAGATCTCCTTTTCCTGTGGCACCTGATGCTTGTGTAAACCTGGGCCACTCATGCAGTTCTTCCTACTGGGCTGCAGGAGAAGCTTTCAACTAGTCTCTCCTTTCTCACTTTCAGCCACTGGTACCCAGCCTCTCAAAATATTATAGAATTTGTGCAATACTTGTAAGTCATAGCACACAATAACTACTCCTTAAATATCATGTTAATCTCATTCCTCTATTCTAACTTCTTCTAAGGAGTTCTGTTTTATGGGCTTCAGTAATAACTGGCATCATCTGATTTTTATGTCTCAGTTATCCTGCTCGTTTCTGATCTGCACAGTGGTCAGAGCCATATAATCTGTGTCTGTGATTTAGGATGAAAAGAGTTTTATGTGAAATCTAGCCAGGAATTATTTCCCTGCTAGACAACAAAACCATTTTTTTTAATTGGTGGTGATGTTTTTGGTTTTCAAAAGGATCACCTTTCTATACATTTGTGGATAAAGGGAAGATATAATTACACAATGGACAAAACCAAAAACACATATTTAGATCTCTGATTATCAAAGGAGAAAAATTCTCTTTAAAACATTTTAAAACTTGACCCTTCCCAGGCCTGCGCTTATATAATTCCAATAATAAAAGGTGGAGATGAAACTGTTTCTCAGAAATAGTCAAATCATTCCATTTTCAAGGAATATAATAGGCTTCAGTTATTCTGATGTACAGAGCTACAGTAAGATATAATTTTATAAATGTGCCTTTGTTACTACTTACCAGATTAACATAGTCTAACAATTTGACTATTCCAAGAATTTCATAGCAGCACTAAAGATTTGTTTCATCAAATGAAAAACAAACATGACAACCATCTCCTCAATAACTAGGATAACACCAAGTGGTTTCTTCAGTGTACCCCTACACACCAGGTAACAAATATGTGCTTTTGAGGAACTAGCCAGGAAAGACATTAAACAGAAAAAAAAAAAAAAAAAGTGGATGTAAAGTCCTTACCGCCAAGGCTTCAGATAATTGTGACTGGATACTAATGGCATAATGGAACCCAGAAAAGAGGGACAAAACAAGCTGTCAACAGAGTTTCTATTTTCATAATATCTGAAGTAGGCCAGCATTTACTTTTCTTTCCTAAGAATGAGCTTACAAATATTACTTGAATAGCTTTATTTATTTATTGTATTAACAAAACACAACTGTCCCCCTCTATCCTGTAAATTCTGATCCATAAATTCACGTGTGGATAGAGCAGGTGTCTGTTAATAACGATGCCCAGGAGCTTCTGATAACCGGAACCTTCCCTTACACTCCTCCCTCCCAGCCCTGGCTTTCAAATCGCTGTCATGGAATAACATCAAAGCTTCCTTTCTACTCCACTACAGTAGCTCTCTGCACTGACATTTTCTTACACTGTATTACAACTATTTTTTTGAGATTCTAAAAGCAAGTATTTATTGGCCTGTTATGTGCCAAGGTCTATGTTTAGGCCCATTTTCAGAGGAGAACAAATCCTCCATAGAGTTTTCCTCCACAGAGTTTCAAAACTAGTGTGCTCTAAACAAGCAACGTCTCTGCATTTGTAATGGACTCTTCTGGAGAAGATAAGAAGTACCTTTCCTTTTCTTTTTTTTTTTTTTAAGAATGGACAATAAAAGTGGAAAGTGTTACGTAAAGTTTTCCTGAATATCTTAGCATATATCTAATCAAGCCAACTATACAGAAATAAAAAGTATAAAGTATAGGAAATTCTCCAGCCAACTTCTTTTTTGTTTCTAGCCTCCATTTTATCCACACTAATCACTCTACTCCTTATTTTTAAGGTGTTTCTATTGATTCATGAAATCCCAGCATTTCTTTTCTGAGCAATGTTCCAGTCTCCATATAATCTCTCATACATTTCCTCTATCAAATATACACAGTTTGGGGGCATTTTATGAAACTAAAAATTATCAACAGTTTTATTATTGCAGGTCAAATGGTGTTTTAGTTATGTTATTTAGGAGAGTCAGAAGATTTTAAACATAAACATTTAATTTTATGCATGAAATAACATGGTGTTTACGACTTAAATTAAAATAAATTATTGGGCAGGCGAAAGATGGACTGGCATTATGGATGAAATAATACTGTTAAAACTAAGTGGACACGGCATCCCACTATATTATTCATATTTGTTGTTGTTGTTGTTTTAAAAAATTGTTTTTTAGAGCAGTGTTAAGTTCACGGCAAAGTTGAAAGGAAGGTACAGATTATTTCCCCAAATTCCCTGCCCCTGTACATTATCAACGAGCATGATACATTTGTTAACAATTGATGAACCTACACTGACACCTCATTATAGCCCAAAACCCATAGTTTACATTAAGGTTCTCTCTTGGAGCTTCACATTCTATGGTTTTGGACAAACGTATAGTGACACATATCTATAATTATAGTATCACACAAAGCATTTTCATGGCCCTAAAAGTCTTCTGAGCTCTACCTGCTATCTCTTTATCTCAGCTAACTCCTGGTCAACCACTAATTTTCTTTTCTTTTTTTTTTTTTGGTCTCCATAGTTTTGTCTTTTCCAAAATGTTACATAGTTGTAATCATACAGTATGTAGCCTTTATAGATTAGATTCTTTCACTTTAGTAATATGTACTTCAGCTTCCTATGTGTTTTTAGTGGCTTTATAGATTATCTCTATTTAATACTGAATAATATTCTATCATCTGAATGTACAATTTGTTTATCCATTCATCTACAGAAGGACAGCTTACTTGATTCTAATTTTGGCAATAAATAAAGCTGCTATAAACACCTGTGTGCAGGTTTTGTGCAGACATAAGTTTTCAACTCTTTTGAATAGTTACCAAGGAGGATTGCTAGATCTTATAGTAATAGGGTACTTAGTTTTGTAGAAAACTGCCAAATTGTCTTCCAAAGTGGCTGTACCACTCTGCATTTCCACCAGCAGTGAATGAGAGTTGCTGTTGCTCCATATCCTTGTCAGCATTTGGTGTTGTCAGAGTTCTATATTTTGGCCATTCTGATAGGTTTGTAGTAGTATCTCATTGTTACTTTAATTTGCATTCCCCTAATGACATATGGTCTAGACCACCTTTCCATATGGTTATTTTGTATTTATGTATCTTCTTTAATGAGATGTCTCCTAAGGTCTTTGACTAATTTTTTTTTTAATTGTGTTATTTGTGTTCTTATTTTTTTAATCGGGTTATTTGTGTTCTTTTTTTTTAATTGAGTTAATTGGGTTATTTGAGTTTTAAGAGTTCTTTGTATGTTTTGAATAATAGTCCTTTAGCATGTGGGACTTTTGTAAATACCTTCTTTCTGTGTGTGGCTAGTATCTTCATCCTCTTGACATCTTTTTTTTTTTTTTTTTTTTTTTTTAAACAGAGTTTTCCTCCATTGTCCAGGCTGAGGTGCAGTGGCATGATCTCTCTGCTCACTGCAACTTCCACCTTCTGGGTTCAAGCAATTCTCCTGCCTCAGCCTCCTGAGTAGTTGGAATTACAGATATGTGCCACCAAACCAGGCTACTTTTTGTATTTTTAGTAGAAATGGAGTTTCACCATTTTGGCCAGGCTGGCCTCAAACTCCTGACCTCAAATGATCCACCTGCCTTGGACTCCCAAAGTGCTGGGATTACAGGCATTAGCCACCATGCCTGGCCAGAAGTTCTTCATTTTAACAATATTCAACCTATCAGTTATTTCTATCATAGATTGTGCCTTTTACGTTGTATCTAAAATGTTATCAACCTACCAAAGTTCATCTAATTTTTCTGCTCTGGTAATCTTCGAGAAGTTTTATGGTTTTGCATCTACATTTAGGTCTATAATCCATTTTAAGTTAATTTTTTTGAAGGGCATAAAGTATGAGTCATTTTTGTTTTCTTTTTTTGCATGTAGATGTATTGTTGTTTTGCCACTGTTTAAAAGACAATCTTTGCTCCATTGTCTTGCCATTGCTCCTTAGTAAGAAATCAGTTGAATACATCTATTTGGCTCTCTTTCTGGGCTCTTTATTCTGTTCTATCAATCTACTTATCTGTTCATTCTCCATACCACACTGTCTCAATTACTGCAGATTTACAGTAAATCTTGAAATATGATAGTGTCAGTCCTCCAATTTTGTTTTCCTTAACAATTGTGTGGCATATTCTGGGCCTTTTTCCTCTGCATATAAACCTTAGAATCACTTTCTCAATATTTACAAAATAACTTTCTGAGACATTGATTGGGATTTCATTGAATCTATTGACCAACTTAGAAAGATCTGACGCCTTAAAAACACTGTCTTTCTCTCCGTGAACATGAAATATCTAATTTATTTATTTATGTTAATCTATCTGACATGTCATAATTGTATACATTTATTTTATTCTTATTTGATTGCTTTTATGAGAGTTTTGTAGGTTTCCTCATCTAGATCATGTACATGTTTTGTTAGATTTATACCTACATGTTATATTTTGGGGAATGCTAATGTAAACTGCATTCTGCTTTTGATATCAAATTTTACTTGTTTATTGCTGATATATAAGAAAGCAATTTACTTTTTCATATTAACTTTGTATCCTGCAAACTTGCTGCAATCATTTATTAGTTCTTGGAGAATTTTGTTGTTGTGGTTGTTGTCATTGAGTCTTTGGGATTTCCTATATACATGAGCATATCCTTTACAAACCAAGATAGTTTTATTTTTTTCTTTCAAAGGAAGCTTTCATTTTTTTTTTTCATTTTGTTTCCTCGTCTTATTGCATTGGCTAGACTGTTAGTACAATGTTGAAGAAGAATGACAATACGTAATATCCTTGCTTTGTTTCTGATCTTGGTGGGAAATCTTCCCATTTCTCACCTTTAAGTATAATGTATGCTGTAGGTTTTTTCTTAATATTCTTTATCAAGTTGAAAATGTTTTCTTCTATTCCTACTACTCTGAGATTTGTTTTTATTATGAATGAGTGTTGAACCTTATCAAATGCTTGCTGCACCTATTAATATGATCATGTAATTTTTATTTTTTATAGCCTGTTGATGTGACGGACTACATTAAAACTATTTTATTTGTTTATATATTTAAAATTTACAATGACAAAAAGTCAACAAAATATTTTCTGTTGTATTCCCTATTTAAACGTTATCAAAAAGTGTGACGTTTAATTTTTTTGTGTCAACTTTGCTAGGCTGTAGTACCCAATTGTTCAGTTTTATACTAATCTAGGTGTTGTTATGAAGGCATTGATGAATACACTTAGCATCTGCAATCAGCTTATTTTAAGTAAAGGAGATTACGCTTGATAATGTGGATAGACTTCATCTAATTAGTTGATAATCCTTAAGAACTTGAGATTTCCCCACAAAAAGGAAATTTGGCTTAAGCTTTCAATATCGACTTCAGCCTATGTGTTTCAGCCTATGGGCCTACCCTACAAATCTCTGACTTTCTGGTCCCTACAACTGGATGAGTCAATACTTTTAAATAAATCTATGTATGCATAGGTAAATATACATATCCTTAAAGAATAAATTTATGGTAGAAACTTTTGGTCAGTGATAGATTTTCAGACAGAGCGTATAGTAGAGTTGTGCCCTTCAGGGCACTTGACAAAGACATATGTCTATGCCATAAGGTAAAACTTGTTCTGATGTTAAATGACACATTTAAGTTATGAGAAAGACAATTTAATATGTTATATCATTAGAGTACTTCTAACTTTTATACAAAGTATATAAAGTTGCTGTCTTATGACCTAGATATGTAATTGGATCACTAAAACACCAAATAATATCATTTTTGGTATTTTCAAAACTCAACAGTTACAAAAATTACAATATCAACAAGGCTGTTTCATTGTCTGAGATCTTCTCCAATACACTCAGATAACTTTAGTGCACTAGAGAATGTAAGCCTTGGAATCAAATAATGACAATACAAGATATCAGCAAATGAGGCCACTAATTTTCAAAGAGGCTGTTTGTCAGCAATACATAGCAGAAATGTTATATTACTGGAAGAGTTTTAAAATATCAGTACATACTAAAATTACTTTGGAGAGAGTTTTCCAAGTATGTAATCCTAATTCACCCTGTGCAAACTAACCAACTCAGAGGAATCCAAGCTGGTATGCTATAAAATGTTTCCTAAGTCATCCTTTGGATAATCTAATAGCTCCTACGTTACCTGCAGATATCCCAAGGCATAGATCAGTGTTATTTTCTGTTGTCTCTTTCCACTTATAGATGGAAGCACTTGGAGAAGCACTCATAATCAGTAAGCCAAATGGCTTACAGGAAGGATTTCTCATTTTTCTTATTGATCATTATGGAACCCAAGTGTCTACCTCTGTGCATTCAATAAAGTTAATGCATGCAAAATTAATTAGATATTTACCTTAGAAGCAAAGTTATAAAAAGTTATGTATTTGCTCTGGTAACATGCAATTATCCATTATTTTGGTAAAAATATTGCATTATCTTTAGATCACATGCATGCATCATAAGAGTTGGAATGATTGTTACATATGTTAGGGACATTTCAGAAGACTATATGGTGTTGAAGTGCAGTAGCAACAGCTACATATACATGTGGACACTGACACCTTACCTAATTGCCCAAGACTAAGGTTTTCATGGTGACTCCAGAGAGAATTTAAAAGCCCCTTCTGTTTCACTGCTCTCTCTTTCTCATCCTTCTGCTCTCTGGCTCCTGACTTAAACCATAACATACAAACAAGATTAATAAAGCAAGGACTTTTTAATGAAATCAGGTTTGATATCAAGCCCTTTAACTTTCTGATCTGTTTTCAGCAGCTGTAAGTGCTGCACCATAACTTCCAGCATCTCTCCAGAGAGCAGAGAAAGACATTTCTTCTATCTTTGATCTTTTTCTTATCACTGGAAATTATCTGCAAGAAATTATCCAACAGAATTTACTAGTATTATTATGGTACCAAGAAATAAAATCTTTTTAGGTCCTTTGTTTAAAATCAGCACTAACTTTAGATACTCCGTCCTCGGCACTTAAGCAGCATCAATGAAGCAAAGCCCTTGCTAAGTATAAATAATAATCCCAGAGAGCTTGTCTATGTCCTTCTGGCTCCTATATTTAAGACAGACAGCACTACCATGGATAAATAGGGGCAGAAAGACATTGTCATTGAAATAGCAAGTGACTCATTGATGAGAAAGGTTTTCACCTCGTGCACAGTTTAAAGTTAAGTGCCTTTTAAAAATGGGGTAAAGTCAGCTGATTGGGTTACCCTACAGAAGAGCAAGCCATTATTGCGTTTATGTCACGCTGGTGATAGCAAGTCACATTGCTGGAAGCCTATGTTTATTCTTTATACTTCTGCCAGATATTTTACCTTTAGGTGAGAAGTCTCACCACATTCAAGTGTCATTTTCCTTTGTTCTTCCAAATTCTTCTGTGTCCTCAAGACAACTAATGCAATGCTCTCACCAGTATGGTCAGACCTTTCCCCTATTACTTGGGGCTTGCAAAGTCACATGACCCCTGAAATTCCATTTGTGACTTAGTCTTCTCAGGTGGAGAGAAAGCTTAACTTTACTGTAGGAATAAAGTTGGCAAGATGCACTTAACTTTAATCAAGCTGTAAGTCAGCCATCAGAATGAATTGAATAATTTACTGGGCATTCTCCTACTGATTCAATTCTAAGTTTCCCTATTGATTCATTCACAGTTTTGACAACTAGAAGTCCAAGATCTGAGTGTCCTCATGGCTGGATTATGCTAGAGGCCTCATTCTTTACAAATGACTGTCTATCAATTGTGTCCTTACATGGCAGAGAGATTAAAGAGGGGTAGCTTTTATCTTCTTCTAAGAAGTACAACAATTTTATTATGGAGGCTTCAAACTCAGAACCTAATTACCTCCTAAAGACTCCACTTCCTAATACCATCACATTGGGGGTTAAGGTATCAATATATGAACTTGGGTGGGACATAAATATTTAGTTCATAACAGTTCAGAACTGGTAATGACATAACTGTGTATTGAACATAGCTCTTGCCTTCAAGGAGCTTAGAACATGTTAAAGATATAAATAAAATAACTCGATAGCAAAGGCCGACTGCTTTTCAAAATCAATATTCTAGGAATGTGAGTGACGCAGAAGATGAGAGAAAGAACACACCACATCGCATTCTGTGTTTACATGCTTGTGATTTACATATATTAGTATTTATTTAATCTCTTGTAATAGTAGAAATAAATAACCATACTTTGTAAGAAAGAAAACCAAGATTCAGAACGTTAAATAACTTAATGGTTGAGATGGGAATTCAGGCTCTCTAATTATTTTTTCTAGAATTCATGAAGAAATTGGAATTCGAGATGAAAGAATAATAATAAGAAGAAAAGGATTTGGACTCACAGCAGTAGTAAGGATAATTTTAAATAGTGAAAAGGGGGCCGGGCGCGGTGGCTCACGCCTGTAATCCCAGCACTTCGGGAGGCTGAGGCCGGTGGATCACGAGGTCAAGAGATCGAGACCATCCTGGTCAACATGGTGAAACCCCATCTCTACTAAAAATACAAAAAATTAGCTGGGCATGGTGGTGCGTGCCTGTAACCCCAGCTACTCAGGAGGCTGAGGCAGGAGAATTGCCTGAACCCAGGAGGTGGAGGTTGCGGTGAGCCGAGATCGCGCCATTGCACTCCAGCCTGGGTAACAAGAGCAAAACTCTGTCTCAAAAAAAAAAAAAAAAAAAATAGTGAAAAGGGAGGAGAAGAAATACAGGGATAAAATGCACATGTATTTTAAAGGGAATAGTGAATAAATCTCTCTCTTTGAGACAGTGGTGTCTTGCTGGTTCTAACAGCAAAATGTAAACATTTACTATTACTTGCCTAGAGTTTTAAGATTTGTAAAATAATTTTACATATATTATTTTACTTGAGGTTTATGATAACCCTGTGAGTTAAGTAGAAAAGATATTTTAATTAATATCCTCCATATCATAGGTGAAAAAATTGAGGCAATGTTTCGACCATGGTACCAAGATCTTAAAATTCATAATGGATGAGGACAAATAATGAATATGGTTCTATAGACATTTTCCAAATTGCTTTTGAAATATCCTTGTATCATGGGGTTTTAACAGAAATTCAAACTTCAATCAAAGAAATCATAAAGTTATCACTGAGTAAGTGATAAGTAACATGATCTTGAGACCCCCAGATGTAATGATTCTGCTTCTGTCAATTACAGTTGACCCTTGCCCAATGTGGGATTTAGGGTCATTGATGCCCTCAACACAGTAAAAAAATCATGTGTAATTTTTGACTCCCCCAAAACTTAACTACTAATAGCCTACTGCTGACTAGAAGCCTTAATGACAACATATTCGATTAACATATATTTTGTATTTTATATGTATTTTATACTGTATTATTACAATAAAGTAAGCTAGAAAAAAGAAAATGTTATCGAAAATCATGGAGGAAGAGTAAATATATTTTCTTTATTAAGTGAAATTGGATCATCACAAAGTTCTTTATCCTGTTTGTCTGCATATTGAATAGGCTGAAGAGAAGGAGAAATAGGAGGGATTGGTCTTGCTGTCTCAGAGGCAGCAGAGGTAGAAAAGTCGGAGGAAATGGAAGTTGAGAGACACGCATATTTGGTATAACTTTCATTTTTAAAAAATTTCATATAAGTGGACCAAGGATTCCTTTTTTAAAAAAAATTTATTTATTATACTTTAAGTTCTGGGGTACAAGTGCAGATCGTGTGGGTTTGTTACACAGGTATACATGTGTAACATGTCGCATCCATCGCCCTGTCATCTACATTAGGTATTTCTCCTAATGCTATCCCTCCCCAATCCCCCCACCCCCTGCTTTCCCTTCCCTAGTCCCCCACCCCCCAGGCCCTGGTGTGTGATGTTAAGTGGACCCAAGCATTTCAAACCCCTGTTGTTCAAGGATGAACTGCACTAAAGAAAACTTCATATCTTCAAAACATCCAATAGCTTAGCCTATACTTTTCTCTTAGCATGTGTGTATTTTTCACACCAAGCACAGTGCCTACCACTTAAAAGTTTTGTGGAAAATAATGATGTTATTGAACCACCAATGTTGGATATAATTAATGTAATTATTACCATTTTGTGTTGAAGGAACCATGGCTTTCATAAATGAAGTGGTTTTCTCAGAGCTGGTAAGTAGTATAGCTATTAGAATCGAGATTTGAACAAAGATCTGTCTAAATGCAAAAACCTTAATTTGCTTCCATTATGAAATTATTATAAAATGAAATGTTGCCAGATAATGAACTTGCACATGAGAATCTGAACAGTCTAATTTCTAGCCAACACCAGAAATCACCAAATCTCTTTAGTCCTTGTTGCTGTTGCTGCCATCAGTCCTTTTTGTCATGTGAAGCTCTTAAAATCATGCTGTCTGTAAAGAGAGATGCTGCTTATCCTTTCTGATGCTCTAGTCTTGCTGGCTCAGTTCCCCAGCCAGAACTCTGCAAGACTTTGAGGCAAGATGATTCTACTGCCTATGAGCTAAGCTAGGTCAAAGAGGACTTTGGAACAACGGGTTGGTAGAACTCAGTGCTCAGCTCTGTCAGATCCAATCAGAGACACATATAGGTATTAACTAACCTAGAAGTTGTTCTGGCACCTGCCATTTGCAGATCTGCAGTCTATTTATGATTTCTCTTTAGGGATTAACACCAACATGATTAATGCTGATTTGTGTGTGTGTGTGTGTGTGTGTTTAATCTCTCAAAAATGTTAATTATACCCACCTTCTCAGTGAATCATGGTGGAATGATAGCCAAATACCTGTGCTTTAGACATGTTGTTTTTATTAAACCTCTTAAGTCTTCATTAACACAGCCCTTCCCAGCCCTTTCTTGGGGAGTTACTTTTTGTGGCTTAAGGGTGATGTCAAAGAATTAGACAACCATTGGGTTCAGAGTAGGAAAAATAAAATGTTGGGGTGGAGGTTTAAGGATAAAACAAAGGTATAATTTTTTTACTGGGGCATCAGATCCCCTGTCCCCCAAAAGTTTCTTAGCCTCCCCTTCACTAATTATCTCCAGAAAGTGGGGAAATAGTCTTCCAGGTGGGTGTACCAGAATTGTCCAGGACTGGGATCTCCAGAAAAATAAATTTTATGTATTGAAACAGTATTGCTGTATAGATGTCTTTTTCTCAATAATCTTCAAAGGCAATGGAAGCAGGATGGCATTTTGAATGAATTTCAGACTACTTCACAGTTGTAACTCTTGATGGAGGCTTTATGAACTTAATTCACCACATGGGCATATATATATGTATATATATATATATGGACATATTGTAAGCTTCTCAAAGGCAGAAATCAAGTTATATTAATCACTCTTATCAACAATGCTGAACCCATATCCCAGCAGACATTTTATCCATAACAGATGTTTGCCAAATAAATGTTGCTTAATAATTAGATAAATATTCAGCACACATAAAAATGTTTATTTTTTCTGAACTGCAAAAGATTTCTGGAACTTTTCAAATAATACATTGATCCACTCCTAAAAGCAATCCCATTATTTGCTATGTAATTTGTACCTTCATATCTAAGAGAATATTATCTGAAATATAACCAAAAATTTCTACAGAAAGTTCCCTATTATTAAATAAATGCTCAAATTCAAGAATCTCCAAATATGCAAGTTACAGACAACTTTTTTTTTTTTTTTTTTTTACATGGAGTCTTATTGTGTCACCCAGGCTGGAGTGCAGTGGCATGATCGCGGCTCACTGCAACCTCTGCCTCCCATGTTTAAGCGATTCTCCTGCCTCAGCCTCCCAAGTACTTGGGGCTCTAGGGGCGCACTACCATGCCCAGCTAGTTTTTGTATTTTTAGTAGAGACGGGGTTTCACCATGTTGGCCAGGATAGTCTCGATCTTTTGACCTCGTGATCTGCTCACCTTGGCCTCCCAACTTGCTGAGATTACAGGCATGAGCCACCGCTCCTGGCTATTACATACAACTTTTTAATTTGTAAAACAATTTAGATTGATTTGCAATTAAACAATAATTAAATTAATGAGACTTTGTATTGTGAATATTGTTAACTTCAAATAACTATATATAGGCACAAATAATCAGATTATTTACCGGACTTCAGTTCATTTGTGATATGTAGAATTTTGAGACAATACTGCTATTTTACAGAATGCTTTTCTGTGTAAAGTAAGATTTAAAATACCATCTAAGTGCCACATATTAAAATACATTTTCATGGCCCAAGTAGTGCATGGTGACCTTCACAAGATAAACTCTCTGTGTCTCAGATTTGTGTACTCATAAATAAAGATCAAGTAACAATCTTAGGGTATTTCTAAGAAGTATATCACGTTACAGGCTTAGGTCCATCACTAATACAGAGTAAACTTGCAATAAGTGAACATTTGTTGTCATTGTTTTTATAAAGTATTCTGCTTCTATATTCATGATTTCAAAATTTCAAATATTACTGAACACCCAGAAATCTATATTGGTTTATTTTATGAGTAAATTTTCTGTTTTCCTTTACTCTTCCAGTATTTAAGAAGGATTTCATTAACCATTAGTCAAGGTTATTAAGTTTTGCTAGGAGGCATATGCCAATGATTTTACCTCCAGAGGAAAGGTAAAGAAATTTAAGATGGTAAGAAGAGTCATCTGCCTCTACTTGAAAAAATGTTAAGAATTAACACACCTTTGCAGGCTGACAGAAGTTTTTAGGTTCATTAGGTTTGAGAATTACTAGCAAAACTCTTTTAAAAATATGTAAATTGTAAGTCCTTCTCTGCCTCCATTATCATGATGTTTTTCAGTTGCCCTCAAATAGTCATCCTATAGTATTTAATATAGACAACAACACGTTGTAAAAATAATTCATGAGGAGACTGAGATTTTTGGCAATTGTTTCTTCCTTTGACCTTGAACAAATTATTTCCCCAAAAACCTAAAGATAACTCTAACCGCCAGCCAGCTTTTGGGATGTTCTAAGGCTTAGAGGACCTTACAATTTCCTTGAATAACTGTAGGAACAGTGATACGTGAAAAGGTAAGTTATTATTGAATGTTCTTTATTATTAAAACTTTCTATTCCCTTCTCCTAACCTGAATATATGAGAGGAGAAACTGGAGGCCAAGAGAAGGTGGAACAGTAGCAAAGAGTGCAAGGTTTCCATATTTAGCATGCACAACTGGTTTGTGTAGCAAGGACAGAAATCAGGAGTAGATTTAAGTCATCCTACAAAGTATTACAACAATAGCAAACATGAATGTGAATTCAGTATGTTGGCTATTAAAATTAGTTCATATAAATCAAGATAATCAAAAGGAGAAGCCACAAATAACAAATCTTACTGGAAAACAACAACAACAATAACAATGTATTAAATCATGCATTTCCAAGTAATTGACTTCAAATTGCTTGCTTTAACTCACAGTAATTATACTCTATGCTCATTTTTTTCTGCTTTACTTAAAACAAATGAGTTATTTCAAGCCTCAATGGCTTCCTTTTGAACCACAGTAAATATTGTAGTGCATGAATTATTATATTTGTGATAATTATATACGTTGTCTTTGTATTACATTCTTACTACAAAATTCAGCAATTCTTTAGTTCTTTTCTTCTTTAATCTCACTGTATATATATATAATTTATAAATATGCATTGTATAGAAATGTAGTGATACAGATTGTTGTATAAATGAATGGATATTATTTTTAATTTACTGACAACTTTTTCTCACATAAAACACTATATTCACATTATTTTAGGATTCAATAAATACTTTTGGAAAGCCATATTTATTGTAACTATATGATTAAACAAAGTGGTCCTAGACACTTTTAACTTGGAGTTGTTGTTTCTAGGTCAGCAGTTTTAGAGGATTTTAAAGGGAATTAGCTAACTGAAATTGATATCAAAGGGAAACCAAAAAGACAGAGACATACAACCACAATCCTCAACACTTTTTCCCAGGCTAAATATTTAGTTACTTTCCTACATCCAGGGAAATCCCTTTACATATTATAGTGTCATTTTCAAATTCAACTTGTTTTAAGGGCTTCCATAATGCTCATTTAACTTGATTTTACCTGAAATAAATGATACGTACATGTAGGTATGGAATCAGAGTTGAAAGGTGTTATATTGAAGTGTGGTTTGCCTTAGGTCCTCAGTGATGATTTGGGTAATCCTAAACAGACAGGTACTTATTGAGAACAAACACAGCATGGGGCAAGGATTGCCAAGTAAGATTAGTGTTTCAATACCTTGCAAACTGAGGCACCCAATCATGTTGGTGGTTTGTTTTGTTTCTTTGACTTTTTTTTTTTAATTTTGGTAAATTCCTCATATTTCTAACTTTCTAGTCTTTTGACCAATACTTATATATGGGTGTGTGTATCATTCATATATATATATATTTATGCATATATACATGCATATATATATTTAGGCATATGGACATTGCACGTAAGAAGTAATGGAATAAGTATCAATTTAATTTTATGTGAGAATTTTTAAATACCTCTTAAAGGAACACTCCATGGCATTCAAAAATTAGTGTCAGAATTACTTTTATAAAAATGAAAATGTAAAGCAAATTGTGTTAGTCCATTTTCATGCTGCTGATAAAGACATACCTGAAACTGGGGAAAAAAGTTTAATTGGACTTACAGTTCCATGTGACTGGGGAGGCCTCAGAATGATGGTGGGAGGTGAATGGCATTTCTTACATGGTGGTAGCAAGAGAAAATGAGGAAGAAGCACAAGCAGAGACTCCTGATAAACCCAACAAATCTTGTAAGATTTATTGACTATCACTAGAATAGCAAGGGAAAGACCAGTCCCCATGATTCAATTACCTCCCCCTGAGTCACTCCTGCAACACATGGGAACTCTGGGAGATACAATTTGAGTTGAGATTTGGGTGGGGACACAGCCAAACCATATCACAAATATACCAATAAAAGTTTGCATGCTTACTATCCAGCATATGCATTTATTATGCCAACAGTTTTGCAATCACTCCTGACTACATTTCAAAGCCTCTATCTTATGTAATTTAAAATGTATTATTATTAATGTTTTCAGATATACATTATCTAATATATATCATTTGCCTTTGATTCATCAAATCTTCATGTGATTGGAGAAAACAAAGCCAAGCCGTAGTCTATCAATTTGCTTTGCTGGTATCAATCTCTTTTTTTCATCTTTTTAATCTTCTAAATTATAGATTCTGTTAAAGCTTCTTTCAACTTTAAAATTATACGTATTTACAATTTTATTTTTTAAATTAATCCTGTCATTTTAAATATTTTAAAAAATATAAGTACAATAAAATTTAGAGTTAAGACATTGAAATATCTTTCAGATCAGAGAGCCAACAAAGGAAAACCTGCAAAGAATCTCATAATGTCTCAAAGAAGTAGAAATTCTACATAATTTGGGGATAGACTATCATGGTAGAGAGATACCTGTTGAGTCACATTAACAATACATGTAGCATGGTCAATAATTTCTGAAATCTCTTGCTTTTCTTCCTAGAACAGTTATAGCGTTTGTCAAGGTACTGACATAATTAATTAATTAGGTGACAGCAAATACCTAATAGCCTGAAGATAGTTGAAATTCAAGCAGCATATTATTCTTTCTGGAATGTAATTACTGACTTGGCTTGAAACATTTCTGTTTTTGCTGTTGCCTTTAGCATTTATAGAGAAGACTTTACAATTTTTAAATTTTCTTTAATTTGTTGTTTATTTGCATATATGGGCTTATTAATTTTCTCCTTATTATTAATGTTTGTCTGCATCTGTTATTATGTTACTGAAAACTATGTAAAATATATCAGAATATAGTTATATTAAAAATATGAGAAGACATTCAGAAAATACTGGGATGATTTTGTAAATTTTGAGAAAGAGAAACCGATTTATACCCTGCTTTATAGAGCAGGTTTTCAAACAAAAACACATTAAATTGTTTCTAAATAGTCACACTCAAAACCTTCTGGGGTCTCTTTCATTTGGCAAATACTATCTATTCAAAGGTTATCAAATACATAAAACTTGTAATATTTCCACACCATATAATACTTTGCAGTGAGCTATTTTGTAAACATATGCTTGAAGATAATAAGATGTCCCTATATTTTCAACATCCAAAGAGAATATGTGATTATTAAAAGGGAAAAGACCTATACTTGTCATTACTAATTGTATTATTTATCATAAAATTAATATATTTACCTTTGTGTTTTATTGAATTACTATCCTGTTAACCCAACAAAAGATAGGCATAATTAAAACAATCTCATTACCATTTAATACTTATATGTCAGTCTTTTTGAGGCTTGTTTAAAGTGAGCTAACCTATCTTCTACATGACAATATGGAGATTCTGAAAGCAGCTCAGGCTGGGTGCAGGGAGAATGAGTAAAGTGGGTCAAATGGTATCTCTATGGTTGGAAACACAATTATCTGACCTGATAAAAAATGATTGAGCTGTTGTCTCTAAATGTGTAACATATGTTCCACAGTCGTAAGAGCTACCCTACTTTGAAAGAGAAAGGCTAATGAGAAATATCTAAATGTTATTTTTAGAAAAACATAAACCATATTATTTTTTTTTCTATTCCTTCTCACCATTATAGTATTTTTTTTCTTTCCTGCCTTTTTTGGTTGTTGTTGTTGCTGTTATTGCTTAAACTTGGCAGAAATATCAAATTTCTCCCATAATGCAAAGCACTTTCACAAATTCTCTTCAACCTTTGGACTTTAAGACAATAGCATTGTGCATCTTTTCCAGGATTTCAGACATTTCTCTGTTGCATTTCTCTTAAGCTTACCATGTTTTATTCAAGTTATATAAGCAAAGCAAAAATAAATTAAAGAACAATTTTTAAAGGCTAAGGTGGCAGTACTAAGTGCTGTTTAACTTATTTTGGAGATTTTCTTTTTACACTTTAGAGATGTTATTCTATTATGGGTCCAGGTAAGAAAAAAAGTGCCAACTGAGTGAACCTTACCAAATTATAAAACACTGTTCAAAAAAAATTTTGTTTCATTCTCTAAATGGTCTAATTCTATTTTTTTTATCTTTTTTACCTCATACTTTTAGGTAAGACTTTTATTCACTTGCTTCAAAAATTGAAATAAACTATTGAAGTTTATTTAGGTATTCTGATAAATGTGACTTAATTAGTCATAATTGAGTATTGAATATTAAGTATTGGAAAAAAGAGGAAGTCATAACTGAGTATTGAAAAAAGTCATATTGAGTATTGAATAGTCATATTGAGTATTGAAAAAAGAGGAAGAAACGAATTCATATTAATTCAAGTGTGTGCAAATTACCTCATAAAAGATTAAAATTAAATTTTTAACCAATATCTAAAAATCAGTCCCTGGAGAAGGAAGATTCCCATTTTACTATAAGTGTTATTATAATTAAAGTCACATTTTTATGTATGTTAATATGAATACAGTATTTTCAATTTTTCTCCAAACATGACACAGCTTCATTCAAATAAAAGATTTATATCATCATTTTCAAAACCTGTAGAAATCTAAGCCTCTCACCTGATGGAATGAAAGGAACTGAATTTACTTTCCCACCTGAAACTATGGAAAAGAAATACAGAGAAAATATATAAAACGATGATATACAAAACTGCAAAAAACAAGCAATCATGCACAGTGATCCTGAGATATGAGAAACAAATGAGATAAACTATGATTGCCTCAACTTACTGCACTGAAAGAGGTTCCTGGACACAGCAGAGGAAAAAGGTACATAAGCAGAGCCAGAGAATCTCTCTAAGTTGAAGGACATAGCTCAGAGTCCTTGGAGAACAAGTTAGTTGAATTGTGAAGGGCAGAACACTGGAGAGAAGAGAAATGCACAGAAAGAACTATGAAAATATGTAAAGGTTCTCTCTTCAGTATTCAACTACATGAAGCCAAGGGATGAACTGTCTGATAGATTACAAGGATCAGTTTATCTTTTCTACAGAGGTGGTAAAACTGTATATTCTCAGCCAGATTGGAAATGTTTATCTTTTGTAGGACATTGGGTAAATTAGTTAGAAGGAACTTGCATCAGTAAGGTATAATAATTAGCCTTAGACTACATATTCATCTAGTCTTGCCCAACATATCATAAAAATAAGATCTGAAAAATCAAACTATTTTTAACTTGACTTCACAGAAAAAATTCAAGAACATTTATAGGAGAATAAAAACATCCAACATCAAAGTGCATTTTATAATGTCTACTATCTAATGAAATATTTCTAGCAATACAAAGAAGCTGGATATTGTGATCCACAATGAGAATAAATATTAATTGATCAAAACAAACCCACAAATATTAGATTAGCAGACAGGGAATTAAAACAGTTACTATAACTGTATTTTGCAAAAAATCAGTGGAACTAAATATAGAGTTCATAAATAGATTTACCCAAATGTGGCTAATCAATTTTTTTTGTCAAAGATGTGAAAACAGATTAATGGAAAAGTATTAACATTTTCAACAAATGATAAGGAAGTAATTGCATATCTACTTGCAAATATGTAATTTTGGACCTAAATCTATACTTGGTACAAAAATTATCTCAAAATTTACATCAACAGAATGAAGAACCAAAAATATATGATGATTTCAATAGAAGCCAAAAAAGTTGTTTACAATAGCAAAGAGCTGGAACCAACCCAAATACCCATCGATGATAGACTGGATAGGGAAAATGTGACACATATACGCCATGGAATATTATGCAGCCATCAAAAACGATGAGTTTGGGTCCTTTGTAGGGACATGGATGAACCTGGAAACCATCATCCTCAGCAAACTGACAGAAGAACAGAAGATCAAACACCGCATGTTCTCACTCATAGGCGGGTGTTGAACAATGAGAACACATGGACACAGGGAGGGGAGCACTACACACTGGGGTCAGTTAGGGGGAAATAGGGGAGGGACGGTGGGGGGTGGGGAGCTGGGGAGAGATAGCAAGGGGAGAAATGCCAGATGTAGGTGATGGAGAGGAAGGCAGCAAATCACACTGCCAGGTGTGTACCTATGCAAAAATTTTGCATGTTCTTCACATGTACCCCAAAACCTAAAATGCAATAAAATAAATAAATGGGGAAAAAAAAGCATTCAATAATATTCAGTATTTTTTCACGGTAAAAAAAACAACAAACTTGATATAAAGGAAATAAACCTCAACAGGATAGAGGCCAAATACCACAAACCCACATCATATTGAAGAATGCAAAACTGAAAGCCTTCCCTGTATCATCTGAAAAAGGACAAGGATCCTCAGTTAACACTTTTATTCAGCATAGTACTAGAAGTCCTAGCCAGAGCAATTAGAAAAAAAGAAAGAAATAGAAGAGCACCCAAATTGGAAAAGAGGAAGTCAAACTATCCTTGCTTGCAGATGATATGATCTTGTATTCAGAAAAACCAAACAACTCCATCAAAAGACTAGTGCAACTTGTACTATTCTGTTCTCAAGTTGCTGACAAAGACATACCCGAGACGGGGTAATTTATAAAGAAAAACAGGTTTAATGGACTCATATTTCCACCTGGCTGGGGAGGCCTCACAATTATGGCAGAAGGCAAAATGGACATCTTACATGGTGGCAGGCAAAAAGACAATGAAAACCAAGTGAAAGGCATTGCCCCTTATAAAACCATCAGATCTCACAACAATTATTCACTGCCATGAGAATGGTATGAGAGAAATTGCTCCCATGATTCAATTATCTCCCACTGAGTTCCTTCCACAGAATGTGGGAATTATGAGAGCTGTAATTCAAGATGAACTTTGGGGACAGAGCCAAACCATGTTAGAATTAATAATGAGTTCAATAAAATACAAAAAAAAAGATACAAAATTAACAAAAATCTGCAGTGTTTGTATAGGCTAACAATGAGCAATATGAAAAGGAAACCAAGAAAACAATCCCATTTGTGGTAGCTACAAATAAAACAATACATAGGAATAAACTTCACTTAAGAAGTTTATTAGCTCTTAGGATATCTCACTTAAAGTGAAAGATCTGTACAATGAAAACTATAAAATATTGATGAAAGAAATTGAAGAGGACACAAAAAAATTGAAATATGTATTAAAGAATCAACATTTAAATTAAAGATTTATAATTATTAAGTCTTACTACTCAAGGAAATCTATAGATTCAATATTATTTCTATTAAAATACCAATGACATTCTTCACAAAAATACAAAAAACAAATGCTAAAATTAGTATGAAACCACAAATGACCCAGAATAGCCAAAGCAATCCTGAGCAAAAATAACAAAGCTGGAGGCATCACATTACCTTACCTCAAATTACACTACAAGCTCTATTAACCAAAATAGCATGGCACTACCATAAAAACAGACATAGACCAATGGAATAGAGTAGAGAACACAGAAATAAATACATTTATGGTCAATTCATTTTTGACAAAGTCCCTAATAATATACATTGGGGAAAGGACAGTCTCTTCTACAAATGGTGCTGGGGAAGCTGAATGTGCATATGCAGAAGAATGAAACTAGATCCCCCTCTCTCCCCATAGACAAAAATTAAATCAAAATTGATTAAATATTTAAATGTAAGCCCTGAAACTAGCAAATCACTAGAAGAAAACACTGGGGAAATGTTTCAGGACATTGGTCTGAGCAAATATTTTTTTTGCGTAAGTTCTCTAAAGCACAACCAAAGAAAAAATTGACAAAAGAGATCACATTAATTTAAAAACTTCTGCACAGCCAAGGACACAATCAAAAAATGAAGAGATTACCTATAGAATGGGACAGAACATTTGCAAACTGTTCAAATAGGTCACAGATTAATAACTAGAATATGTAAAAAAGTTAAACAACTCAAGAGCAAGAGATAAAATAACTAACCAAATTTTAAAATGGACAAAAGATCTTGTGGGCGATGGAAGATCCGCCGGGGAGTCTTGGCCAGCAAAAGGGTCCCGACCTGAAAGAGGAGGTGTGCAGAAATAAAGAGAGACAGAAAAGCTGGGGTCGGGAAGACTGAAAAGGCAATGCCTAAACAGAGAATTTATTTTTGTCCAGGGTCTCAATATAAACCTTAAGATCAAAGGTGTTTAGGTGTTTATACAATCAACAATGGAAAGTTACAAAATATAAGATCACAAAAACAATCTTAAGCATGACATTCAAGGATCATAAAAGTGGGCAGGTGGTACGCTTTATCTGTTTTTACCAAAACATGCTTTTGTAAATAACAATACCTAAGAGTCACAAAGTAAGCCATAAAGTCATTATCTAGGGTTCAAGGTAGTCATGGGGATAAGGTTAAGCTTCTTGAAAAACAAGGTCGTAAAAGTCAGCAGAGGCCTAATGGAGACATAACGTCTGACAAAACCACATGACACTTACCCAAGCGTCATTGCAGTCAGAAGTAGAAACCTTTGCAACATCAGTCATTTCTTAGTTCCTTCTTTCCCATAGCTCCACTGCCTCCAGCAGGAAACTGTGTTTGGGCTCAAGCTCACCGTCTGGTGAGGCCCACACATTAGGGGGGCCTCTCATGGGAGCATCCCCCACAGATCTTAACAGACATTTCTCAAAGGAACATACACAAATGGCCAACAGATACACAAAAAAATGTTCAACATTACTAATCATCAGATAAATGCAAATGAAAACCACAATGAGTTGCTATCTCACACTAGTTAAATAGCTTTTATCAAATAGACAAAAAATAATAATAATGGATGCAGATGAAGATAGGGAGAAAGGGACAATTTGGACAATGTTTGTGGAATATAAATTTGTAAATTTGTACAGCTACTACGGAAAAGAATATGGAGTTTCCTCAAAAAATTAAAATAAAACTACCATAAATCCATCAATCCTACTGTTGGGTATATATCCAAAAGAAAGTAAATCAGTATATCAAAGAGCTATCTGTTTTCTTATGTTTAGTGCAGCAGTATTCACACTAGTTAAGATATGGAATTAACCTCAGTGTCTATCAATGCATGAATGCATTTAAAAATGTAGTATATATACACAATGAAATATTATTCAGCCATTAAAAAGGAATAAAATCCTGTAATTTGCAATGTCATCTATAGAAGTGGAAGACATTACATTAAGTGAAATAAGCCAAGCATAGAAAGACAAATATCACATGTTCTCACTCATATGTGGGAGCTTTAAAAAAATGATCTCATGAGGGTAGAGAGTGGAATGGTGGGTAGCAGAGGCTGGGATGAATAGCATGAGAGGGGAATAAAGACAATCAGTTAATGGGTACAAAATGCAATTAGATGTAAGCAATAAAATCTAGTGCGACCCATCCTGCTTCTGCTTGCCCTTTGTGGGCTGTGCCCACTGCCTAACCAGTCCTAATGAGATGAATAGGGTACCTCAGTTGAAAATGCAGAAATCACCCACCTTCTGTGTTGGTCTCACCAGGAGCTGCAGACCGGAGCTGTTTCGATTCAGCCATCTTGCCATGAGGCCCTATTTTAAAATTCTTAATGATTGTCTGTAGGCTTTCACTTAACAAATAACAGAAATGTGCTATAAGAGTATTACTCAAGTAATATGCTCCCATTAGTGGTTTATAAAGTCAATTTATGTGGTCATAGACAGGGAGAAAAGAAATAGAATAAAGATTAGTGTATTGCCCATGAAAAGGTACTTGTTTCATGAACTAATTTTGGTTTTGAATATAAATTCATCTATGTACTAAGATGCAATAAAAAATATATCTCAATATTAATCATAGTTTAAAAGTGTGATAGACTATAGTTATAAATCTAAGAAATAAGTTTTTTGCTTATTAAAGTTATAAAAAATAAGTTATTTACTAACTTATTTTTTGATTTCCATTTAGTCCTCTTCTATTGTGATGTGTGAAAATTATTTTAAAAACAGACTTATAAAATGGAATTCAGATAAGATGATTCATATGAACTTTTCTACCTCATTATTACTTATGTTAGAAAATTAGTCAAAATTATCTTTTTGAAAAGGGATCAGAGAAAAATTAATCTCTACAGAGATAATAGTATTTCCTGATATTTTTCTGAGCAATGGCTCCAAGACCAGTCAAACAATTCTGAGAAGACCAAAGGATGATAAAGACATCTTAAAGGCATCCTTGTTTTACAACTAAAAGGTGTGGCACATACCTCAGAGAGATTTTTCTTAGTTTTCTTACTTAGATTTAACTATCTACTAAGATATTCAATCCAAAATAGAAAAATCCAGATCAATTAATACAAATGACAAAAATGTTCCTTGTTTTGTGTGCAACTTCTTCTAAAAAAGTAATAAAAATTTACTATAAAATTTTAAAATTTAAAACTAATTAGAATAAAATAAGCCCAATAGCAAAATAATTACTTTAAAATTATAAAAGCAACATTTCTAAAATTAGATACAAAAACTGCAGAAAAGGATAAGGAAGAAAACATTTAAAAACGATTATTTTACTAATGAAAATATTTCACTTTTAATAAATTCATTAAATTGAGGGTAGAGAATCTCTACTCTTCCTTAAGTAAATATTCAAATATTTCTGTCCTTGCATAAGTAGACTTTCAATATGCCAAGGTGAAAAAGGTCAGGGGCCAAGATCCTAGAACTCTTTTTTAGATTGAATCAAAACTGTATAAATCAAAGCAAAGTGTATGTTTGTGGTATTTAGGGCTGCTTAATCAGAGACTTGGACTGACCACAGAGGTCCTAGCTGAGGAAGTAGAAGAGATTGTTAGAGCTATCACATGGGGTAATGCTATGAAGACTCAGGATGAGGGCCAGGCCTCAGTATATCTCTATGCAGAGGATCACAGGCACAGACAGTGAAATCTGAAACTGATCATGACTTTCCCACAGAGATTAGAGAGAAGCAGTGAAGAAAAAGGTGAGTAGATTTACAAGCTGCCCGGGTGGGCTGCTGTCACTTAGGGAAGACAAGAATGAAGTAATCCTGCCAATGGCAGCTGGATTAGCAACTGTGAAGTACACTAAGCAAACACTTCATACCATAGGATTTCTCCCAGGGGTGAATACAAGGCTTACAACAAGTACTACAAGTGTTCTTCATAAGACTCACAGGTTTGGAGATCATTGACAGCCTGACAACTATCAGGAGAGTTTACTGGCCCCCAGGGAAGTCTGATGGAGAGAATGGATGGGCCTGCGTGGTGGCATTTTACTCTGAAGTTATGTTTTCCCCTGCACTCTGCTTCACAGAGGAGTCCTGGCCTTTGGGATGTGCTATGATTCATCCTTTGGGATCTTAAACTCTACCTAGATTCAAGTCATGTGCAAAGACAAAATAAAAGTGTCAACTGATACAACTCTGTTCAGAACAGGAGCTTTATCTGACCACTGGGACAGGACATAGTCAAAGACACACAACACAAAAATATGGGAATTGGTGAGAGGTCAGAGCAGTACTCCATCAATCAGCATGCAGATAATGTTTTATGACATTATTGATTAATTCTATAATTATATACTTACATAAAATGTGGAATATACTTATGTAGACTACGAAATATAAGAATACTTATATGGAATAATGGTTATAAGAAAGGACTCTGGAGTTATAAAAATCTAGGCTCCACGTCTGTTTTTGTTCTTTTAACTTATTTACTTGGTAATTTTTCTGAATGCTATTAAATTATTTATAAAAATGGCAAAATATCTACCTCACAGTGTTGCTTCCAGAATTTAATAATGTATGTAACAGTGGTTTGCACAAAATATATATGTGTATACTCATTAGATTGTCTCTATTAAAACTAATAATAGAAGAAAAAATATTACAATTGTGGGAATAAACAGTAAGATTCATAGAATTCAATATAGATGAAATGCAGAAGCTAGCTGGTCTAAAATCTTGACTGGTTTATGAATGCCAGAACCTATTATTACAGAGATACTAAATAGTTGATTTGATTTAATCACATTTAAAACCAAAGTAAATGTATAGGTGATCAAGTACCATGTACCAATGCTAATACAGATGTTGCCATTCAGATGGTCTGAAAAGTAATTTGTAATAGCCTTTAAGTAGTTACTTAATGTAGCCTCCTAAATGTCTAAATCAATACCAGGGTGTGCAGCTACTTACTTGTCCAGGGATATGTGATTCTTATCTATCTATCTATCTATCTATCTACATATCTATCTATCAATTGGTTTATTATTTGCAGTGTGTGTTTCTTCAGTGTAGCAGGAAGAACATATTTGTGACATCAGCACAAGTAATCACAATTATCAGGTACCTTGAATTACCATATTTTTGTTGTTCAATTCACATTATATAAATGACCTGATCATTTAAAATGATTTCAAAACTATGCTACAGGGCTGCAGTAACCAAAATAGCATGGTATTGGTACAAAAACAGACATACAGACCAATGGAACAGAATAGAAACCTCAAAAATAAGACCACACATCTATAACAATTTGATCTTTAACAAATCTACAAAAACAAGCAATGAGGAAAGAATTCTCTATTTAATAATTGGTTCTGAGAAAACTGGCTAGCTATATGCAGAAAACTGAAACTGGACGCTTCCCTTACACCTTACACAAAAATTAACTAAAGATGAATTAAAGACTTAAATGCAAAACCCAAAACTATTAAAACTCTAGAATAATACCTAAGCAACACCATTCATGACATAGACAAGGGTAAACATTTTATGATGAAATTTCCAATTGAAGCAAAAACTAACATTGGCAAATAGGATCTAAGTAAACTAAAGAACGTCTGCACAGCAAAGCAAACCATCATGGAAGAGAAACAGGCAACCTCAGAATGGGAGAAAATTTTTGCAATCTACCCATCTGACAAAGGAATAATATCCAGAATTTACAAGGACCTTAAACAAATGTACAAAAAAAAAAAAATAACAACTTCATCAAAAAGTGGGCAAAGGATATGAATGGACACTTCTCAAAAGAAGACATTTATGTGGCCAAGAAACGTATGAAAAAAAGTTCAACATCACTGATAGTTAGAGAAATGCAAATCAAAAGCACAATGAAATACCATCTCATGACAGTCAGAATGGCTATTATTAAAAAGTCAAGAAACAATAGGTTTTGTGAGGCTGTGGAGAAATAGGAACACATTATGTATGTATATATGTATGTATGCTAGTATGTATTGAGATGGAGTCTCATTCTGTCTCCCAGGCTGGAGTGCAGTGGTGCAATCTCAGCTTACTGCAAACTCTGCCTACCAGGTTCAAGCAATTTTCCTACCTCAGCCTCCTGAGTAGCTGGGATTACAGGTGTGCACCACCACACCCAGCTAATTTTTGTATTTTTAGTAGAGATGGGATTTTATCACATTGGCCAGACTGGTCTCGAACTCCTGACCTCAGGTAATCTGCCCACTTCAGTCTTCCAAAGTTCTGGGACTACAGGTATGAACCATTATGCCTGGCCTAGGAACACTTTTAGAATGTTGGTGAGAATGTAAATTAGTTCAATCATTCTGGAAGACACTGGGGTGATTCCTCAAGGATCTAGAACCAGAAATGTCTTTGACTTAGCAATCCAATTACTGGGTATATACTCAAATGAATATAAATCATTCTGTTATAAAGATACATGCACACATATGTTTATTGCAGCACTATTCACAATAGGAAAGACGTGGAACCAACCCAAATGTTCATTAATGATAGACTGGATAAAGAAAATGTGGTACATATACACCATAGAATACTATGCAGCCATAAAAAAGAATGACATCATGTCCTTTGTAGGGACATGGATTAAGCTGGAAGCCATTATCCTCAGAAAACTAACACAGGAACAGAAAACCAAACACCACATGTTCTCACTCATAAGTGGGGGTTCAACAATGAGAACACCTGCATACAGATGGACACAGGGAGGGGAAAAACACACACCAGGGCCTTTCAGCGTTCGGGGGTGAGAAGAAGGAGAGCATCAACACAAATAACTAATGCATGTGGGGCTTAAAAACCTAAGTGACAGGTTGATAGGTGTGGCAAACCACAATGGCACATGTATACCTATTTAACATTACATGTTATGCACATGTATCCTGGAACTTAAAGTAGCCAATAATAATAATAACAATAATAATAATAATAATAATAATGAGGTCATTTAAAAAGTAATAAGTCCAAAGTGAGAGAGATTTCATGGTAGGTATAGCAACTCAGTCCTATAAAAGGTGTTGTGGATAAAAAATTATTCTTGTAATTCATGAATTCCTGTAATGCATGGATTGCTTTATTCATTGCAATCCATGAGATCACTAGTGCTGTGTGTTCTGATGCCATGAAGGAACTGCATCGCTTCCAAGGTCACAAGTATTTCTTAAAATCCAGTGATACCATAAGATGAGTTCCAAACATTCCTATACTCTGGATACGTATTCCCAAAGCTTGAGATCACTCACAGGAGGAGACTAAGATTAAGGCGTTTAAGGAGGATAGAAAAGGATGGCCTAAATTCCTGTTTAGAGTATTAGCAGTATGGGAAGGAGATTATGAGTTAGGTGAAACTTAAAGTCACTTTACACAATCAAGCCTAAAACTGACTGACAGACTCAGCCTACTGGAATGAAGGACCCTGGATTAGTCTCTGTTGGGTCTAGACTGAGTACCTCTAATTGCCAATTTGAAAGGGAAGTCCCAAGTCTTAGCACAGACTCCGACCTCTATTATTTATGCGATCCCACTTAATTACCTTGAGCCTTAATTTTCTGATTTTGAAATCTAAGGTTAATATGTATTTGATCAATTCACTAGATTGATATGATATATGTTGATAACATTAAGTTAGCATGGTTCACCCAGGACTTATACATTCTGCAATTGGAATAAAATGCAGACAACATGAGAGAAATTGCTATTCAAATTATTCACCTTGAAGGAAAAGCAAACTATGATACAAGCTACAAAGGTATACTATTTAGTAATTTGAAAAGAAAAGTAAACTCAATTTAATTGGAAAGTGAAGAATAGCCTCTTAAGAGAATGAGGAAGGGCCATGTAGGGAAATTGTCCTCGTAGGGGTTTCAGTTTACAATATATTAATTTTAAGGACACATTAACACTAAAACCATGTTTTGACATAATCATGGACTCAGTTTCTTAAATGTCTACTGTGAATCTAGCATTACCTTTAGTACCAGAATAATAGACATAGCTCCCATATTCAAAGAGGTATCTAAGTGGCTATACTAACAAAGGGCAAAGATACAAAGCGGATAAAAATGACATCCATGTTCTGGGAGAGGTCCCATTAGAAACATTTTTGCTTGTCAGTTTTGCAAAACAGGCATCTCCCCCAGAAATCCTGCACATGCAACTGTGTGATGCTACTAACAAAGTGACTGTTCATCAGTCATTTTGTGTTTTTTGGTACCACTATCCCTGGCATCTTCCCTAGTTTTAAGCCACTAATATATTTATTTATTTTTCCATTATAATAAAATACCCATAATATAACATTTAGCATTTTAACAATTTGAAAATGTAAACTGCAATGGGATTTAATAATTCACAAAGTTGTGCAATCATCACCACTACCTACTTCAAGAACATCATCATCCCAAAAGTAAGCTACGTACTCGTTAAGCAGTAACTTACTGTTCTTTTTTCTCTCAGTCACTGGCAACTATCAATTTGCTTTGTATACTTTAGATTTTTTATGTAAATGAAATCACACAATACGTAGCCTTAAGTTTAACTTCTTTCACTTAGCCTACTGTTTTCATTCTTCATCCATGTTTTTGTGACTGAGAAATGTTCCACTGTGCGTATGTGTATGTGTGTATGTGCATACACACACAGTGCACACATGTTTTGTTTATCCATGAATCAACTGGTGAACCTTTGGGTTATTTCTACCTTTTCACTATTGCAAATAATGCCACCATAGATATTCATGTACACAGTTATATTCAAACAAGCTGTCATCATTTTAATGCCCCCTTTCATCTTCTATACTAAGACTAAGCTCTTCTCTCAGTGTGATGTCAGCCTCCTTATGCTTTTCTAGAGTCTTCTGCTACTACTAGCTCTTTTTATGCAATCCCACCCAACTCTTATACAAATGCGATGACCAAGTCTGCCACACACCTCATGCTTTGCCACTGCCTGAAATGTTCTCATCAGCCTGTTGAACACTTACTTTCTGGCTTTTCTAGAAGCAGCTCAGTCATCATTTCCTGCTGGAAGCCAGACCTTCTGTGTCCTTCAGCTCATCTAACTCACGCATGCATTAATCAATAGGCCAATTCCAGTCTATTCCTCTCATTTATGTGAATACAGGTCAGTCTCTTTGCTAAGCCATCAGTTTCAGTGTGGTATAAAGTATAAGGTATAAAGTAAGTTTGATTCATCTGTGAATCCCAGCAGAGAATTTTACCACATAGTAGATATTCCATAAATGTTTGTTGAGTGAATGCACTAAATGTAAAGATGAATGGCATTTGTATTCCATGAAGCAAAAGTAGAGCTCTGCAGACTTAATCCTGTCTTTAAGCAGCATTTGTCATCTCCCTTATGTCTCTCTACCTCAGACAATTAATCTTTCAAGCTTACCTCCTGAAAATAGACTGTAGAAAATAACCAAGATCTAGGGAAGAACAATGGATATGGTCAGAAAAGACAAATGTGATTTATGGCACTTCCATCCTTATCTCCTAGGGTCCATGTCAATTCACTTTGCTTTTTGAGTCTCTAATAGAGGCTAAAGTAGTCTCAAGTACAATATCAAAAGTCTCAGCTTTAGTGCCACTTTAGCTCTCAGACACTGGCCAGGTGATCTCCAGCTACATATTTATTTTGACTCAATAATTTAAAGTATTCAGTGGAGTAACTTATAATAATATTTTTACCAAGTAGGTTAAAATACATTGAAAACATATTCAATCCAATAATTCTTAATTGGCTATGCTTAATTAATTCTTAATTAGCCAATTAAGAATTGTTGGATTGTCTTCTAAACAAATTAGAACATATAGTTTAGAAGAGAAAACTATATGTTCTACTTAAAGTGGTAAACTCTCACCATGCCTTCATTGAAACAAATTCTGTTTTTTAGTCATGGTAAAACTCAATAATTACTTCTGAGAAGGGTTCCTGGCTATTCCAGTCTACATTAATTTTCCCCTTTTTTCTGCACTCATTGTACCTTTATCTTTCTTATCTTTCTTTCTCATATTATCTCCCATCGCCCTGTGTGCCTTGATATATTTGTCTCTGTTTCCTAGTAAGTCATAAGTTTGGAGATGACAGAAGCTATGTTTTACCTACAGTGATTAATACAGTGCCCTATACATAGAAGGTGCTCAATCAATGATGTTGAATGGATGTCATACACATTTAATCAAGTTTGACAGAAACCTGGTATTGCTATTACAACAGTGAAACAGTCAAGTAGTCATGAGCACTAGATTTAAGCCATCTTGCAGAATGATAATTCAGGCAGCCAGAAAAATATTTATATCAAGTGAAATAAAGTTTTATATACCATTAGCACAACCAAGGTTGGGGCTCGAGGAAGGCTTATTTGTAAAAAGATGGTTACAGAAACTTGTGAAGAGGAATCTCTACTTTCCAACTTTGGGTAATGATGCCTGCCATAAAATTATCTCTCAGTAAAGTAATTAATTTAATTTTACATAATAGGCAATCTCTTCCTCATTTTATATTTTTATAGCATTTCAGAATTAAAACAATTACTGTAGCTCAAAAGTGACAGAACCAAAAACAAGAACATGTTACATTCTATCCCTTTCATCTCAGAAGACCCTCAAGAGTAAGTATAGAAAATAATCCTCTTAAATTACTCTGCAGTACTATTTAGAAGGGAAAGGGAAGAGTGTCAAACCATTATATCCAATTTGATAGCGTCTTCTGGCTTGTCATAAATTATAACTTTACATGATAACACTCTCTATAATATGCTTATATATTTACTAAATTAACCAAAAAGAAATCGTAAGCTCAGAATTACAACTGCATAATTGCCAGTTAGTACATTTTTCCAGTTATTAAATAAGCTTTTATAAAGCAGCTGTAGTCAAAAGACTCTGCTGACTTAGGAAAGAGCTAAAAGAGAATCCTTGTTTAAGGATTCATAGATACAGGAGCAAAAATGTGATAAATTATTTTCTAATTTCCTCTAGTGAGTTTGTTTTCAGTGGAACTAAGAAATAAAATAGCTAGAATAATTCGTAGGAAGGAAAATCACTACTATAATTTCCATTAACATTTTTTATTATAAATTTCCAATTGGGAGGGTTTTTCTTGGTGAACTTATCTGTTATCAAAAGAAATTGGGCAGAGAAACAAAAGGATTCAAAAATTTTATTTTTTATTATATCCCTCTCTGTGAAAAGTTTTTATAAGCATATTTTTCTATAAGCATAGAAATCATTTTTGTGAAGACAAACCTTCTAAGCTTGATCCAAGTCACTTATTTGTGTCTTTGCTCTTCTGAGAGTTGTTTTCATATAACGGAAGATATAAAACTCTATGTATTTATCAGTCTTTATAGCGTTATTGTGATTTTATTGAAGCATACTCTATTTGCACATTGACTTCGAAAGAATGATGCTAGCATCTTTCATTAACTCTCATTACTCCATAAAAATATATCTTTGGTTTTATCCTTAATATAATGTCGTAAATTTACATAGCATTTAATATTACCTATTCCACATATTTTCACTTCAGACATTTTGATATTCTAATAGAGCCACAGATGCTGATTTCATATAATGATATTTGATTTCCAGTAAAAAGTGTTACTATTAACTGTATTTCTTTCCCCCATTATGGGAGAGTCTACCACAAAATTTAAGTATACATTTAAATTTAGAGAGTATTTACTCATCTCATCTATGTGATAAGGAGTATGTGTCTTTGTTTCTGCTCTTAAGAAGTTATAATGTCACACATGCAAACACTTTTGTTAGCAGCATATGATAATAGATGCAAAAAGAATCAAAGAAAAAAACAACGTCCAGACATGACCTTAGACACGCAATGATAGCACAAGGGAACAGAGAATAATAGGGATACTACCATTTAAGGATTGTCAAGGAAGATACAGTCAGACTTCTGAATATCTAAAGAAGAACATTTCTCACATAGGGACTATTGTAGCCCAGGGATTGGAATGGGCTTGATGTTGAATATAGTTGGTATTAAAAATAAATGAATGAATTAATTAAGGGCACAATTCATTCATGCTTTGATGTTAAGAATTACTAACTTTGGCAGCGATCCAAGATGGCTGAATAGGAACAGCTCTGAAGTGCATTTCCCAGCGAGAGCAATGCAGAGGGTGAGTGATCACCGAATTTCCAAACAAATTTTTACTGCCCACAGACCAGAAGATTCCTGAGCAGAAAAGCACCACAAGTCTCCAGCATGGCTGTTTCAGTCAGTGCAGTGGGTCTCCACACAAAACCTCACACAAATTGGGACACCCATTTCAACTGGCTCCTGGAACACCTGGGAGACAGAGTCGCTGATTCACCTGAAAAAAAGGGGCTGAAATAGGGAGCCAGATGATCTGGCTTGGTGGATCCCACCCCTAAAATGACCAGCAATCTGAAACACTCTGATTGAGAGTTTCACAGCAAGCACAGCTGGACCTGGGATAGTCCAGCTTTGCGGGGCGGGGGGGGGGGGGGAAGGGGGGCTGCCATTACCAAGGCAGTCCACCATTACTGTGGCAGACTGCCATTACCGAGACAGTTCTAACTATACCTCTATACACAAAGCTGCAAGGAAGTTCACACAGCAGCTGGGCAGAGGCCACGGCAGCTCAGCGATGCCTCTGCTGGCAGACTGTGACTAGGCTGCCTCCTCACTGGGCAGGGCATCTCTGAAAAAAAGGCAGCAGCACATCAGGAACTTATTAGTAAAGCCCTACCTTCCCAGGACAGAGCACCTGGGAAAAAAAGGTGGTTATGAGTTCTGCTGCAGCAGACTTAAACATATCTGCCCAGCAGCTCTGAATGGAACAACGGAGCTCACAGCTCAGCACTTGAGCTCCTATAAGGGACAGACTGCCTCCTCAAGCAGCTTCCTAACCACCGTATATGCAAAGAGACACCTCATAAAGGAGAGCTCAGGCTGACATCTGGTGAGTATCCTTCTGGGACAAAGATGATAGAAGAAGAAACTGGTAGCAAACCTTATTGGTCTGCAATTGCCACAGATGATCCCCAGGCAAGCAGGGTCTGGAGTGGACCTCCAGCAGAGGTTAGCTATTGCAATTCTATAGGGAACAAACCGCTTATTTTATATTTATATTAGCAGATAACTTTATGAAATCATTTAGAATAATATTTAAATTTGAGATTTTATGGAGATATGAAACCACTTTTAAAGAAATAATTAGGTCCATATACAATCATGCTAAATATATGTATTATATTTGTGTGAAAATACTATAAAGAATAGATAATCAGTGTTGGGCTTCATATTTTCACAATGTAAAATTGTATATCCTGCAAGTCTCTTATTCCAGACAAACCAGAGAAGCTGAAAATGTACTTACATACACAAACACACGAATATTGTTCAGTCTTAGAAAAGTAAAGCAATCTTGCCATTTGCAACCACATGGATGAATCTGGAGGGCATTATGCTAAATGAAAGAAGCCAGACACAGAAAGACACATACTCCATGACCTCACTTATATGTGGAATCTAAAAAAGTCAAACTCACAGAAACAGAGTAAAAGGGTAGTTAAGCATAAATGCAGCAGGGAAAATAGTCAGATGGTCAAAGGGTATAAACTCAGTTATAAGATACATAATTTCTGGAGACCTAATGTACAACATTGTGACTGTAGTTCGTAGTAATGAATGCTTCAAATTTGCTAAGAGAGTACATCTTGTTTTCTTGTCACAAAAAAGGTAACTATGTGAAGTGATGAATATAGTATTTATCATGATTTTGGTAATCATTTCATAATGTATACATATATAAGGACATCATGTTGTCTACCTTAAATATGTATAATCTTTATCTGTCAAATACACTTCAATAAAATTTGGGGGGAAACAGCTTGAAAGCATTTTGGTGATAACAAGGCAGCCAGGACTTAGTTAAAATTTTGAGGAGAGGCAAAGTGCAGTGAGAGGAGACTAATATTCAGCTCCACTTTCCCACAACATGTCTGGAGACTGGATGGTCAAGCAGAACTTAGGCAATTTCCAGATGTTTAGGGAGATAAATACCAAATTTGGAACAAATTTCAGTGCTTTTCTTCCTTTGTGTAAAGCCATATATCCATCTAGTGTAATTTCAATTTTGTCTGAAACACTTTTATTTAAACATTTTTTGTAGTGTTGCTCTGATGGTTATAATCTTTTTTAATTTTTGTATTTTTGAAATCAATTTTATTTCACCTGCATTTTTGAAAAATATATTTAGAGAATTCTAGTGGGACAGTATTATTTCCTGATCACTTTAAAGATGTGATTTTACCATATTTTCCCTTGTTATTTTCTACAGAAAATTTGATATCATCATTGTTGTTTTTTAATATGTAATATGTCTTTAATCTTTGGGATACTTTTAGGATTTTCTCTTTACTGATGATATGCTGTATCTTGATGTTATTTTATTCATGTTTCTTATGCTTTTATTTCATTGAGTTTCTTGGGTATGTGGAGCTATAGTTTTGTAAAACAAATTTGGAATAATTTAGGCCATTATTTCCTCAAATATTTTTTCTGTCCATCTCTTACTTCGTTGAACAGTGGCTTGTGGTTCTCTTTGAAGGGATCCTTAACATCCCTTTTAAGTTGTATTCCTAGGTATTTTATTCTCTTTGTAGCAATTGTGAATGGAATTTCACTAATGATTTAACTCTCTGTCTGTTATTGGTGTATATGAAGGCTTATGATTTTTGCACATTGATTTTGTATCCTGAGACTGCTGAAGTTTATCAGCTTAGGAAGATTTTGGGCTGAGATGATGGGTTCTTCTAAATATACAATCATGTCATCTGCAAATAGAGACCATTGACTTCCTTTTTTCCTAATTGAATACCTTTTAGTTCTTTCTCTTTCCTGATTGCCCTGGCCAGAACTTCCAATGATATGTTGAATAGGAGTGGAGAGAGAGGGCATTCTCGTCTTGTGCTGGTTTTCAAAGGGAATGCTTCCAGATTTTGCCCATTTAGAATGATATTGGTTGTGGGTTTGTCATAAATAGCTCTTATTATTTTGAGATATGTTCCATCAATACATAGTTTATCAAGAATTTTTAGCATGAAGGGGTGTTGAATTTGGTCGAAGACCTTCTCTGCATCTCTTGAGATAATCATGTGTTTTTTGTCTTTGGTTCTGTTTATATGATGGATTATGTTTATTGATTTGCATATGTTGAATGAACCTTGCATTCCAGGGATGGAGCCAACTTGATTGTGGTAGATAAGTTTTTTTTAAGATCAGTATTTTATTGAGGATTTTCACATCGATGCTCATCAGGGATATTGGCCTGAAATTTTCTTTTTTTGTTGTGTCTCTGCCAGGTTTTGGTATCAGGATGATGTTTAGCATATGTAGGTTTTTATGGTTGAAAGGAGTTTGGAATTAATTGCCTATATTGTGAAAATCAGGAACTTTATATGTCTGTTTATAAATATTTTGCTTAATTTTTACTGAATGTAAAGTGTCCACACATATCAGTCATGTAAGTATCTCCATTGCAACTGATTTCTCAAATATTTCAAAAGAAATAACACAGTCTACTGACTAGGAAGTTTGTAAACATAGAAGTATAACTGGTTGGTGTGTATGTGTATAAGTGTATGGTCTATGAATTCATGCTTTATTTAAAATGTTAATAATTCATAAGGAAAAATAAAACTCAGTGAGAAATAATATATGTAAGTTAAGAAACAAAAGGAATGAACTAATTTTATTGATTTGGCAAATGTTTAATTTTTAATCTCAAATTAATAACCAAAGAACATAATTAACTGTTGAAACTAATTAAGTGATATGCATTATTTCTAAGTAGAAGCTGAAGAAATACAAACTGAAGCCAAGAAACAAAATAGATTCCAGCCTCAGACAAATACAATCCAGTGGATTGTAGCAGAAATGTGATTTTAACTAGATATCAAACAAAATAGGACAAGAGACAAAAAAATCTCTTGTGGTAATAGAGCAAAAAACAAACAAACAAACAATCAAAACAAAAATAACACAACTAAAAAATATTCCATGAAGATGAATTTTACCTGGTGATAAAAAGATGAGATGAAGCAATTTTTAAATGAGTGATAAACCACTCAATATTTTACAGTTGAATAATTCAGTTTTAATCAAAAAGGAATCCAATAAATCAATCAAATTCTTATAAAAGATACAGTATAGATTTTATTATAACATCTGTAACTAGAAATATAAAACATTAATTTCAGGTTTGAAAAAAAATTCAAATTGTCATGCTTATCCCTCCCACATGTAGTATGTATACAGAGATATATTTCATTTTAAATATTTAAATGTAATTGTCAACTATGTTTGATTCTAAGCTATTGATTTTCACCAAGTAATTCTTAGAGAGACTAATTTTTTCCATCATTCTTTTCAACATTATTATAAATAGGACCATCTGCGAATTTCAAGCTTTTATATGGTTTAACTAAATGTGGATACAAAGTCATTTTACAGAAGATTTAATAGCTCAGATGGCTTTTAGTTTAGCCTTTTCCTTAGAATTTGATATCATACTAGTAATACTAACACTTCTAAAAAAAATCAAGCAGAAATAGAAATTTATTAAAAATGAATAAGACACAAAAGTAATTATACATAAATGTAAAGGAAAATATTATTTTCTTAAATAACAGTGGAAAGTAAAAGTAAAGTGTATATATTCAATGTAAAAATTCTTTCCTTTTTGAGTTAATCCTCATAGCTACTCTGCAAACCCTTTTTAATATTTACCATTGTCTTTACAGCTCATATTTTGACATAGAAATTCCACTTCCAAGAAAGTACAATAAGAAAATAATCAGTGGTGGCTGCAAGATAATATTCAATTTAATACACAGTGTTTATAACAACAGTTTTGAAAATAACCTGGATATTAGATATTTTAAAAGGTTAAAAATTGATTTAGAGTCAGGAAGGCAACCTAGGTCCAAAAGAAAGCACACAGGTGAAGGCAGCCCATTGGAGGCCCCACTTGGGCCAGGAGGGCATCTTACAGTGAGTGACCTGGAGCAGCAGGAGTTAAGCTCCACAGAATGCCTAGACCTGGGCATGCAGGTTCTCTGCCTTGGGCACACATTTCAGGGGCCCTGCACATTAGAATATCTTTCTTTGCATGGAAAAACAGGGGCTATAGCCCTAGGCCAGCAACTGTGTAAGCCTGTTCTGTTTCTCTCCTTGGAGACACTCTAACCTTTTATACCTTCCTAACCCCACGTGAGATCACATAAGTGTTCCAAGTACCATGAGGATTCATGTCTATGAGATGGTTTCTGGACCCATAACTTCTATTATGGTTACAGAAAGATGACTGGCAAGGATCACACCCACAGGCAGGGGCTGTATTTCTTTTACTAGAGAGCAGAAGATTGATGTGCAGGAAAGGTGCTGAGATGCTGAGTTCTTTCTTTTCAACAGAGGAGAGAGTTCAGGACTTTGGGCAACTGGCACAGTTTACGGACTGTAGCCAAATGTGTGACCAGTATGCCTATTCTTTCCCTTTTGCTTTCCAGTTGCTGTGCTGCCTATGGTCTCCAGGCCCTGAAGGCTGAGGAGATGGCAGTAGTCATCCTGTTCCTAGGAGTTTACTATCACTGGTGCTCTTCACAGGTTCCCCACCATATATCAGGCAACCCTTAAGGAGTGTCTCAGCTTATCCTTGGAGGGTTTTCATGACCATCAACAACTTACTTCAATCAATGTACTCTATTACCACTGATTTGCCAATAATATGCTTTCTTTTCTGTAAGTCTAAGGCATACCAAAGGAAAGATAAATATTCCTTGTGCAAATAAAATTAGTCTTTTAGCTCTGTGTAGAAACTCTTCCCTACTCTGCCACTTAGTACTATTGCTTGGAGGGTAGGAAGGTAGGGAACGTGATTAAAATCGAAAGAGATTATATTCTCTGATTACAATGATAACAGAATTCAAGAGAAGAGAGGTTGAAGGATGTGTTGTTTGCCATCTTTACTATAAAGTTCTGTATGGTAAAGTCAATATAATCAGAAAATGAACTATCATTCATATTTTATCTGAATACTGCAGGCATAACTCACATTTATAGTCACTATCAATGAAACATAGTAATGAACTTTGGATGAGTCATTAAAAGCCAAAGTTCATGGGCTACGAGGTGGATGATACAGTCTCATGAGAAATAATGTAGTCAGCAATAAATAAGTGTTATTAGGAAACTGCAGGAGGAAGATTATTAATATCATTTCAATACAGATGGCTTCAGAAAGCATTTCAAGTAATAACAGCACTGCTCTTTTCTCCTGGGAGATATGAAATTAGCCAGTAATGGTACATTTGACAAAACAAAATAGAAAAATCTGATTTCTGGATCTGTACAGAAAGAAATAGTGTCTAGACATCATGAATATTCACATACACTGATTTGACAATAAACACATACATGATACTACTCATTTTTATTTATTGATATGCCTCCATACCTTACATGAAGTCATGGAGTTTCTAAATCATTTTAATCAAAATATTTATATAGACAAAAGCCACTAAAATATTTTTCTGTGGCCCCACAAAACCTGTTGATGGCCTTGTTACTACACTTAGAACTAGGACAGTTAAGCACAAAGAAACTATACTGAGTACAATGGGATTCAGGCTTCTTACTCTTGGAAAAGGGAAGTACAAATAGGTGGAGAGACACAACTAGTATGAACTCTGCATTGTTACACTAGAAATAGAGTTGCTGGTATAATCACATGAGTTTCACTGTATAGAGATAGAAATATGGATATGGATAGAGAGATGAATGCTTATAGATATAAATATATGCACATATAAATATACATTTATTCCAGCCCTTTACTTTGCAAAGGCACCTGAAGAACAACACATCAGTAGCAATGAGTACATCTAGAATACAGATGTTGGTTGCTAATTATATTCTCCCCGGAAAGAATCCAGAACTTTTTGAAAATGGTGGATCTAGGGATGGGACAGGGAAAGTAAAAGATGAATGTAGAACATCTGCATGAGTGAGAGACACTCAAAAATGATGGGGACATGACAAAAAGATACAGGGATGAAATGAAAGAAACTCAAACAGCCAATTGTAAAGTAATTTCAGAAGAAAACATGTAATGATAAGAGTGAATTATAATGTTAAATAAATGAGGAATCCATAAATAAGTAAATAAATAACCAGAAGGTAAGGAAATGCTCTTTCTGACAATAAAAGCCAACTATTAATTATAAGTAAATAGCAGAATGAAATAATCACTATTGGGAAACAATATAAAAACTTTAAGCAAGGAAAAAACATCAATAGATGCTAAAATGCTGGGAGACAGTGAGATGAGAAACAGGATTATATATAGCCTGAAAATATTTCATCACATTTATTACAAATTAACATGTTGTAATATAAAATATTACAAAGGGAAAACATGTTTATTACCCAGGGGAAATGTAACTTTATAGTCTATCAGATTTCATCTTAGTAACTGAATGATGAAAGTAAGACTATTAGTAATGGGACACATCAACATTATCTGGTACCTGGTAGAATGCAGTGCAAGAATACAGCATTACTTCTGTGATATTCTGGATGATATTTCCTCCAGATTGGACTTAGGTCCAATTATGAGGAAACACTGAACGAAGACACTTGGTTGACAGAAAACTAAGTGGAGACTGTTCTTGAAGCAAGGCTGAGAGTTACATACAATATTGCTCTCTATGATATAAACAGAAATAATGGAGGATAATCAATGTTCTGCCTATTTTGAACAGCTCTTATGTTCTTTTTTTTTCTTTTTTTTTTTTCATGCTTAGTTACCTGTGGATCTGGGGAGTTTCTCTCTTTATTTTCTCCTAGAGCTAAACCCTATTGTTAATATATTCATCTTTCTCTCTCAGGACTCTATTGTCATTGTGTTTTATTAGCCTGTGACATGAGTTAATAAATGTTGTCTTGTCAAACTAAGCATGTAGATTGACATGAGTGCAATGGTCATTCCTCAGGAGGCCAAAGCAATTTTGATCTGACTCAATGGCATCAGACAGAAACATTTAGCAGGTCTAAGTCAGGTTTTATTGAGAATAGGAATTCAGGAATCTCCCTCTTGCTGGAGAGGAAACGGGGAAATTAGCTGAGTGGACATGTGTAGAATTCTCAAGGAATAATAGAAACCTAGAAAGTTATCTACATTAGCAAAAATGGAATGGCATTTAAAAGATAGTACTGGTTCTCTAATTTAGTGTGGCAAATTATCACTGACTAGCTTGAAAACAATGAATTTACTAGGTTCCATTTCCCAAAATTTTGATTCAGTAGATCTGGGTTGGGGCTCAGAAAAGTTTTATTATTATCAAGATCTTAGTAGATTCTTTTCCATACTAATCAGAGAACCAACACCATAGCAGTATCTTACAAAACTCATTCTGCTATTGTTAGTATTGACAACTGCTGCTGTTAACATAAATAACTTTCCTGGACTTTGTAATTTCTCAAAAGATATTTGACCCTCTACAAAGTTTCTATTTAGTTATTTTCTTTGCCTCCTCATCAGGGCAAGCAAAAGAGCTGGGTGTGGAGAGCATGGACCATACTCTGAAAGACACTGAATTATTGGATTAAAGAGTTCATATATCTAAATTAAAAAGTAAAAAAATTAACATATATAATAATGATATGTGTGACACTCATATATAATAAATAATATATGTAATATAATCACTTATAATTACATATATAGCATTCACTTTTTAATATAGATATATGCACTCTTTAATCCAAAAATTCAATCCATATATAATATTTATATATATTCACTTTTTAATATAGCTATATTAGATGATGGTATAGATATAGATAAATATAGATTATAGATACAGATAGATGTAGATAGCACACTGCAGATCTTGACACAGTGGGAAAGCTGTTAGTTGTACCCAGTTTTAAACTGGTCTCTGACAGATGAATATATGAGATCAAGTACTTACCTTTCTACATGGTCTTCTCTTGGAATGCCCTCTTCCTCTGGCATCTGTTCTTAGGAAAATAGTTTCTGAGAACATCCTGCTTCCAAAGCCTCACTTACCGCTTCTTTTTCACCTATGCTCTACCATACAATTAGCACATCAGATTTATTTAGTTAACAATTTCACAAATTGAGATGTCTTCCTCACCTTTGTGATATCATTATCTATCACAGTGCCTGACACATACCAGATACCCTCAAATTATATGTTAAACTAAAATAACTACTTATGTCTATTTTATGTTGTTGTGCACAAAGTTAGCCTAAAATTGCACAAAGTTACCCTAAGACAACACACATTTATTATCTTACAATTTCTGTGGGTCAGAAATTTTGCATAATTTAGCTGGGCCCTCTACTCAGGTTCTCATGAGGCTGAAATCACAGTGTTGACGTAGTACATCCTTATCCTGGAAATTCAGTTAGGGAAAGATCAACTTCCAAGCTCTCTTAAATTATTTAAAGAACTACTTCTTTGCAGTGGGATGGCAGAGGTCCCTATATTCATGCTGTTGGCTGGGATCTGTCCTCAGCTCTCAGAAATTGCTCATAATGTCAGGCCACATAGGCCTGTTTCTTATACTTTGATTGTCTCTAATTTCTTATCTCTAACATCCAGATTATTAAAAAAAAAAAAAAAAAAGGATCACCTGATTTGGTAAGGCCCATCTGAATTTATGGAGGTGATTATACAGGAAAATCTTAACAAGGACCAATAATCTCTGGAGCTATCTTATAATTCTGCCTGCCACAACCCTTAATAAATTAAGATCTCAAAATATTCATTCTAATTCATGTGTTGTTCAATTTTATGTGCAGCTCCACATTCAAACATTTTATTATCTATTATGTATAGTCAGACAAACAATCAACCATAGCAATTTGATTAACTAACTGTTTTGCAAGTCAATTTTCTTTTTCCCAGTGCTGGTAAATGTCAAAGTCTAGTACTATGGCAAAAAAAAAAAAAAAAAAAAAAAAAATGTGGCTGCTAAAAATTCCTTCTATCTTAAGTAAGATAATGGGAGGAAATTGATGCCTAACATTGACCTTTCCTCCATTTGTATAGATAACAATAAAGTAGCTAACTTAAAAATGACTGCTTGCTTTGACCAGGTATTGTGCTACTGCATACATTATGTTATTCAATTTTAAGTGAATCATATTAAGTTTACCATTACTGTCCCTATTTTACAGATTATGAAGCCTAAGCTAAGAGAGAAATTTAATATAGATTTTGAGGCTTTTACAAGAAACATCCCTCTCTAGAAAAAGAGCTATGTCTAACTCATAATGAAATGAGTTTCTATCCATGCGTCTGTTTTTTCTTATCATTCTTTATCTTCCTAAAATTCATATTTGAGATTATTTGTTAAAGAAACTAAAATAGTTATCTCTTTCTCTACAATGCCTTTAAATTTTCATTTCAAAATGGACTATTATATCAGCAATGTACAATTGAAGGTAACCTTTGTAAAACAATAAAGATATCATTTTGTTCCGGAAACACAGTAACAGATTCAATATGACACAAAGGAGTTCACAGCATGTTACCACCTTTCCATTCTCAGAAAAGAAATATATGTTTAAAACCCAAATAAATTAGTCAAATTAATAATGCTTCACTAAATGAAAACATTAAATTTTGAATGTGTGTAACTAACTAGGCATAAGTAATTTTCAAAATTAAACAGTTTAAATCTTTCATAGGTATGCCCTTAATAAAAAGGTAGAAAAACTACTGTGCTAATAAATATAAATATGCATATACACGCAAAATAATATTTCTCATAATATTTCTAGTACCCAACTACTTAATTAGTATTTATTCAGTTAACATTTTCACAAATTAAGATGTCTTCTTCACCTCTGTGGCATCATTATCTATCACAGTGCCTGATACATACCAGATACCTTCAAATTATATATTAAACTAAAATATGTTAAACTAAAGTATTAACTAACTGGGTACCAGAGTGAATGGTACTTGATTCTATATGTAAGAAATTTCTATTTTGCTGTATTGAACAAAAGTATATTCATGTAAAATGTAGTAAAAAATACTTTGCATGAATTGTGTATATAAAAAGCTTCATATGAGCTATTTCCCAAAGCAAAAATAAAAATTGGCCAATATATGAATCAGGATCCCATTACTGCTTCTGTTATAAAAAATTACTTATAATTTAAATGAAATTTTTATTTCAACATCACTAATAAAGATTGAAGTCCTGCCTTCATGCTCTTTACAGAGAAGAGAAGGAAATAAGACATGTCTGCAAATGAGTAATTTGGGATAGGAAGCACTGACAACTCATTTAACAAGCAATTCTCAAGCACCTGCATCAGGGAAACACTCCACTAAAGTGACTGACTTAAAATAGCCTGCCTCTGTGTTATTGAGAAGGAGGATGACAGGTAAACCAAATCCCAAGTGGACAGATTAATGGTACCCCCTGGGGTAGGTACCATTTCCTAAGGGAAGCAGAAATGTGTGTACATGAAGGTAAAGAGTGTGTATTTCAGTCTGTGTCCCTTATAGTCGCACACTTTATCAAGATTCATAGGTTGATGATCATATATGGGACAACATGTCAAAGAGCTCTGAGTTCTAGAAAAAAAAAGGTAAGAATCACATCTTGGAGGAGAAACTGCAAGTTTCTGGAAGATTGAAAATCATAGCTTTGAGTCTGTATTCTCAATATATTTAATCAGATACACACAGGGCACTGACTTTGCCAGGCATCGATCTAAGAACTTTCAAATATTAACTCACTTAATCTGCTAAACAATCCTAAAGGGTTTGCAGAAGACAGCTGTTGAGCTGCAGTGTGTAGACTTGAACCCAAGTACTTGGATTCCATAGTTCATGTATTTAAACAATAACTGTATTACTTTCTCAGTATAAGGCACATGAAGTGAAATGTACCAGGATTTAGGAAAGATTTAAAAATTCATTTCAAAAGATATGATCAAGTGTGTTCCTTTCTTTTATCTACCTTTCAAATAATTCAGCAAGCAGAGTAAAAATACTCCTTGACAAATACAGATAGGGTTTCTCCTTGCAACCATTTCAAAGGCCCTATATGCCATGCAAACAATCTAATCTATGTCTTTTTGAGGCTTAGCATAAAGCAGTGGCCATTGCAAAACACAATCAAACATACTCCATCACATGGCTTTACATCTTTTTTGGCCTTGCTGTCCACATTTTCCCCCTTATCCTCACATTCTGGACTTAACTTTTTTTTTCTTTATGTATTTTAAATTCTGGGGTATATGTGCAGAACATGCAGGTTTGTTACATAGCTATACACATGCCATGGTGGCTTGCTGCATCCATCACCCCGTCATCTACATCAGGTATTTCTCCTAATGCTATCCCTCTCCTGGCCCCTCACCCCCTGCTATACATCACCTAAACCCCACCCGCCTCTCTGTAGCCATGTGTTCTTATTGTTCAACTCCCACTTATGAGTGAAAACATACAGTGTTTGGTTTTCTGTTCTTGTGTCACTTCGCTGAGAGTGATGGGAGTGTATATTAGTTCAACCATTAAGGAAGACAGTGTGGTGATTCCTTAAGGTTCTAGAACTAGAAACAGCATTTGACCCAGCAATCCCATTACTCAGTATATACCCAAAGGATTATAAATCATTCTATTATAAAGATACATGCACATGTATGTTTATTGTGGCACTATTCATAATAGCAAAGACTTGGAACCAACCAAAATGCCCATCAACAATAGACTGGATAAAGAAAATGTGGCAAATATATACCATCGAATACCATGAAGCTGTAAAATGGATGAGCTCATATCCTTTGCAGGGTCATGGATGAAGCCGGAAGCCATCATTCTCAGCAAACTAATACAACAATAGAAAATCAAACACTGCATATTTTCACTCATAAGTGAGAGTTGAACAATGAGAACACATGGACACAGGGAAGGGAACATCGCACACTGGGGCCTGTCAGGGTGTGGGGGGCTAGGGAAGGGATAGCATTAGGAGAAATACCTAATGTAGATGACAGGTTGATGGGTGCAGCAAACCACCATGGCACACGTATACCTATGTAATAAACCTCCATGCTCTACACGTGTACCCCAGAACTTGAAGTATAACAATTTTAAAAAAAGAATACAATTAACTGGAAGTTAATCTTTTTAAGGTTAATTAAAGGCCTAGTTGTGCCTGGGGTGAGTTGGGAAGAGGCCAGTTTCCATAGATTTATACACAGAGCACCAAAGTTACCTGCAGAACAGGGAAGTTGTTGGGGACAGCTTTCTAACAGTGACAGCTACACATGATAATAAGAAAAACCTCAGCTTCATCCCTTCCTAAGCAGGCCCATGAAGGCACAGTTTGATGAAATCCTTCATCAAGAAGGACTCGATAGAAATAATTTTTCATGTGAATGTTCCTTCAGCTATTCTCCAACTTAGCTTTTCCAAATTCTGACAAGGAAAAAAGCAAGCATTCATAGATTTCTCACAGTAAACCTGTACAATTGGAATTATAATGCCCATTTTACAGTTGAGAACAGTGGGGTTTAGAGCACACAGCCCAAAGACATACAGCAGCTATTCATAAACTTGCCCCCAGGGAAGGAGGAAGGGATAAAAATAATGGAAAAGGGGTGCTTCAAGCTGGCAATAAAAGTATCACGTTTCAATCCCTACTTCACTCTGGATGGAGATTAAATCACAAAAAGTATGCAGAGACAAGCACCTTGGCTGTGGCATATTAAGCTTTAAGATCTGTTCCCTTTACTGTCTGACTCTCCCAGCCTTTCCCTTCTGGCTTCAGCAGACCAATCAGTCAGAGGATTATGAAGGAACCCACCCTATGGCTAGGGACCAAGGGATACCAGAAATCCTAGGTGGTGGACTTAAACTGAATCAGAAGGCAGTGTTTAAATACTTACAGTTTTTTTGGTAAAGGTGTTGTCTGAGTTTATAACTTTTGAAAGAAAAAATTAAGTTTTGAGATATCCTTGAGCTTCACTGCAAAGTTGGAAGCTGACAAATTAAAACTTCCTCATCATTTTACAATCAAAACTGAATAACACGAAGCTACACTATTAGCTTTCTTTCTGGTTTCTAAGAAAAAATGTAGTTTTCACTGAAGGCTAAGGCCTTAACTTAAATTCTGGATCCCATGCTTTTTTATTTTATTTTTTCTTTTACAAGGACTTTCTTCAACTATAACCTTTCCCAGTTACCATGCAACCTGATATAGTCATCATGAACTGAGTGTTATGTTGCCCAACAAACCAAAGTTGGAAATTAAATAGTAATGTTTTCATCAAATGGAAATGGTATAAAGGGGATGAGGCTAAAGTGGGACCTGAAGGCACAAATAAGCTGCATAAGAAAGTAGTTCGGACATCCATAATCATTACCCATGGCATTTTGCCCTCTCCCTCTACTTGCATGTATAGACTTATGGCAAATTTCCAATAACTAATTAAAAGGAGAAGAGAAAACACAGTCTTGGTTTACAGATGATATTGCATGACATATTGATACACAGGCACCCCTCAAAAGTAGATGGTGACAGCCCTGTAACCCCACTCTGGGATAGTTCTAAAGACGGTGATAAGGAAAATATTCTCAATGAAAAACTTCTAGCAGTGCACCTGGCTGATCCTTTTTCCTAGAAGGACAGATGGCCAGAGGTGCAGGTTTGCATCAATTCATGAGCTGTGACAAAATAGTTTAGCTGGCTGATCAGGGCTGGGAAGAAATATAATTGCAAAATGGACGAGAAGGAGTACTAGAAAAGAGGTCTGTGGATGAACCTCTTTGAAGGGGAACAGAAGGTGAAGATATTTGTGTCCCATGGGAATTTTTATCAAAGAGTGGCCTCAGCAGAGGAGGATTTTCATAAGGTAGATAAAATGACCCAACCTGTGGGTCTCAGTCAACTTCTCTTCAAGCCAATTTTGCTATTGTTCTATGGGCTAATGAACAAATTGGCCATGGCCATGGCAACAGAAACAAAAACTAAGCATGGGCTCAAGAATCGTGGACTTCCACTAAACAAGCAGGTCTGCATATAGTCTCTGCTGAGTGCCGATATGCCAACAGCAAGGTCAGCACTGAGCTTCCAAAATGGCACCACTTCCAAGATGGATCAGTCAGTTACCTGGTGGCAAGTTGGGTATGTTGGACTGTTTTCATCTTGGAAAGCAGAGTGTTTTATTTTTGCAGGAAAATACCTTTACTCTGGACAAAATTTGCCTTCCTGGTTTGCAGTAATTCTGCTAAAATCAGCATCCTAGAAATTATAATTTTTTCCACTAGCATGGTATTCCACACAGCATTACTGCTGATCAAGAAGAAGAAACTAATTTCACAGCAATTGAAGTGTAGCAATAGGCCTATACTCACAGAATTCACTGCCTTACCATGTCTCTCATTATCATGAGGTAATGGCTTCATGGTATGGTAAAGATAGGGGATAGATGCCATCTTTCAAAGTTGTAATCATACCCTCTAGGATGTGGCGTATGCTGTAAGTCAGCTTTCAGTGTTTTTCCATAGGGAGTATTCACAAGTCGGGGATTCAAGGGATGAAAATTGAATGGTACCTATTCTTATTTCCCTCAGTGATAGGCAATTTTGCTTTCTGGTGAAAATTGAGGCTGCCAAACACTTTAAGCTTCTTATGCCACTGAATCAACAGGCTCACCAGAGATCTGGGATCACTGATCCTATCAGATTAAAATTAAGTTTATACTACACAATCAATGAAAGTAAGAAAATGTTGGAATATAGAGCATCTCATAACATGTATCTTATCCATCCCATATCCTGTAATAAAAGTAATGGAAAACTGGATAACACTAAACACATCTAAACAAGTCAGGCAGGACTACTATTGGCCTAGAACATTCGGAAATATACATTTATCTGACCAGGAAAAGAATTACAACAAGCTCAGATGCTTGCTGAACGCAATGGAAATATGGAATGGGTAGTGGGAAAAACATAGTTATAAAAATAGCTACAAACGTGTGACCAGCTGAAGAAATGAGGACTATAATTATGACTTCTTAAAACTTTGATATCAATATGTTTCTATCAAATATTTTGTTCATTCTCACACTTTTCCTTATCATCTGAAAAAAATTTGTTAACAATAGTTAACTTTACATGTGAAACTAATAAGCATCAATGGCTAAATTCATTAAGTAAATTATTAAAATACCTAACAAGTATAAAAAGTATAGTTCATTGAGCAAACATAAATGTATCTCTCAATGTCATTTTCTTCTTTCAGCACCAGGTAGCAAATGTTCTTTCACTAGAATTGGCCTAGTCAATGTTTCAGGTCAAGAATATTTGTGGCCATCTTCTTTCTCATTTTTTTTATGGATGTTTGCATGGACTTTTAAACTCTACCTAACAGTTACAAAAACTATCTCTGCTTAAATGTTCTCTTTTTCTTTTATTTGACACTCTTTGCAGTGTACTATTTCTTTTCTATTTTGAAATGTGTTTCCCTGAAACACTGCCATTGTCCTTCAGCAGCACTCACCAAGAAGTACACTAAAAACCAAACAAGTATGTTCAGGTTTATCAGGATTTTAGATTTATATCTTAAAAATATGTCTTTATGTTTTCTTCTGCAGTATACTCTGAGATCCTCAAGAGCAAAGATCATTTTATTTTACTCACTAAAACATGGCTGGGCCTTGACTTAGATAAGATTCACTAGATGTGGAATCTCGAAGACAGATTGGAGCCAAATTTGAAACTATTCAGAAATTAAATGTTCATTTTATTATATAAAATAGAACATTGCCAGGATTTACTTTTTTCATTATTACTTTTACTTACAAAATCAAATAGCATTTTTGTTTGCTTGTTTCACTTGTATTGTCGAAATCATAGTAAATTTTAAAAGGTGTGTTTGCAAACCAGGCTTATTAAAAGAAGAATTATTGGTTGGGAGGGGCCAAGATGGCTGATGAGAAGCAGCTCCAGTCTGCAGCTCCCACTGAGAAGAACAAATAGGGAAGTGAACCCTGAATCTTCAGCTGAGGTATCCAGATTCTCTCACTGGAACTGGCTAGGCAGTTGGTGTGGCCCATAGAGAGCGAGGAAAAGCAAGGTGGAGAGACAGCCCACCCAGTAGCCACAAGGGGTAAGGGGAACTCTCATCCCAAGCCAAGGGAGGAAGTAAATGATTATGCTACCCCTCCAAGTAAATCACACATTTTCCAAGGATCTGTACAACCTGTGGATCAGGAGATTGCCTTGTAAGGTCATGCCACAAGGGCCTTTGGTCCCCTGCACAGAATTGTGCAGACTCTTGGCAGCCTTTCTTGTTGCAGCCAGTGGCAGCATGCTGCAGATGGTCTAAGATGACCAAGTTTCCCCAGGGAGGGGCAGCTGCCATCACTGCTGCTCCAGTCAGCCATTTCCTCCTGTTTCTGTCAGGGAGACTGGGCAGTTTGTACCAGGAGGAACTCCCCAAAGCACAGCAGAGTGGCTATAACAGATCCTGGCCAGACTGCTTCCTTAGGTGGAACTCAGATCAATCCCTCTTTGCCAATCAGGGCCTCCCTATGGGAATTTCAGCAATACCACCAGCCAGGAGTTTATGGTTAGAATTCTGGTCCCTTTGGATGGAGTCCCTGGGGAGAGGACTGGCCACAATCTCTGGTTCCATGGACTTAGTCTTTCCCACCTCCTGAGTCTGAGGAAATCTAGACAGTCCAGATGAGTGGGAATCCCTTCAGTGCAGCACACCTGCTCTGCCAAGGAGCAGCCTGACTGCTTCTTTAAGTGGGTCCCTGATCCCTGCCTCCTGACTGGGTGAGACCTCCCAACAGGGATTGCCAGACACCTCATGCAAGAGAGTTCTGGCTGGCATCAGGTAAATGGCCCTCTGGACAGAGCTCCCAGAGGAAGAAGCAGGTAACCATCTTTGCTGTTCTGCAGACTCCACTGATGATACCTCCAAGTGCAGGAGGAACCCACGTCAATAGGGTCCGAAGTGGAATCCCAGGAAACGACAGCAGCCCTGCGGAAGAAGGGCCTGACTTTTAAAAGAAAATTAAGCAAAAAGAAAGCAACAACATTAACAAAAAAGACCCTACCAAAACCCCATCCAAAGATAAGCAGAGCAGCCTCAAAAATTAGAGGTAAATAAACCCACAAAGATGAGGACATAATCAACACAGAAGTGCTGAAAATTCTAAAAGCCAGAGTGCTTCTTCTCTTTCAAATGATCATAACACCTCTCCAGCAAGGACAAAGAACTGGGTTGAGGATGAGATGGATGAATTGACAGAAATAGGCTTCAATAAATGGGTAATAACAAACTTTGCTGAGCTAAAGAATTATGTTGTAACCCAATGCAATTAAGCTTAGAACCATGATAAAACATTACAGAATAACCAGTTTAGAGAGGAATTGAAATGACCTGATGAAGCTGAAAACACAACACTAGAACTTCACAATGCAACAACTATCAATAGCCAAATAGACCAAGCAGAGGAGAGAATCTTAGAGCTTGAAAATTATCTTGCTGAATTAAGACAGGTAGATAAGATTAGAAAAATAAGAATGAAAAGGAACAAACAAAACATCCAAGAATGTTGTGACGGTGTAAAAGACAAAACCCATGACTGATTGTGGTACCTGAAAGAGACCAATAATGGAACTAGATTGGAAAACATACTTTATGATGTCATCCAGAACTTCCCCAACCTAGTAAGACAGGTTAGCATTCTGATTCAGGAAATTCAGAGAACCTCAGTAGGATACTCCATGAGAAGAACAACCCCAAGACACATAATCATTAGATTTTCCAAGGTCAAAATGAAGGAAAAAATGTTAAGGGCAGACAGAGAGAAAGGCCACGGCACCAATAAAGGGAAGCCTATCAAACTAACAGCAGAACTCTCAGTGGAAACCCTACAAGCCAGAAGAGATTGGGGGCCAATATCCAATATTCTTAAAGAAAAGAATTTTCAACACAAAATTTCCTATACAACCAGGTAAGCCTCATAAGTAAAGGAGAAATAAAAATCCTTTTTGAGCAAGCAAATGCTGAGGGAATTCATCACTTCCAAGAGCTCCTGAAAGAAGCACTGAATGTGGAAAAGAAAAATTGTTACCAGCCTCTACAAAAACAACTGAAATACACAGATCAATGATGCTATGAAGCAACAAATTAACAAGTGTGCAAAATAACGAACCAGCATCATGATGAGAGGATCAAATTCACATATAACAATATCAATCTCAAATGTACATGAGCTAAATGCTGTAATCAAAAGACACAGAATGGCAAACTGAATAGAGTCAAGACCCATCAGTATGCTATATGCCGGAGATCCACCTCACATGCAAAGATACACGTAGATTCAAAATAAAGAGATGGAAGAAAATTCACCGAGCAAATGGAAAGCAGAAAAAAGTAGGGTTAACAATCCTAGTTTCTGACAAAACAGGTTTTAAACCAACAAAGATCAAAAAAGACAAAGAAGGGCATTGCATAATGATAAAGGGTTTGATTCAGCAAGAAAAGCTAACGTATATATATATATATATATATATATATATATATATACACACACACATGTATATATATACACACACAATGCAGGAGCATCCAGATTCATAAAACAAGTTCTTAGAGACTCACAAAGAGACTTAGACTCCCATACAATAATGGTGGGAGACTTTAACATTCCACTGTCAATATTAGGCAAATAATTGAGACAGAAAATTAACAAAGATATTCAAGACTTTAACTCAGTTCTGGATCAAGTACATATGATAAGACATCTACAGAACTCTTCACCAGAAACCAACAGAATATATGTTCTTCTTTGTACCACATGGCAATTAATCTAAAATTGATCACATAACTGGAAGTAGATACTCCTCAGCAAATGCAAAAGAACAGAAATCATAATTAATAGTCTCTCAAGCCACAGAGCAATAAAACTAGAACACAAGATAAACAAACTCACTTAAACTCACATAAATACATGGAAATCGAACAGACTGCTCCTAAGAGACCAGGGTGAACAATGAAATTTAGGCAGAAATCAGGAAGTTCTTTGAAACTAATGAGAATGAAGAGACAACATACCAGAATCCCTGTGACACAGCTAAAGCATTGTTAAGAGGAAAATTTATAGTACTAAATGCCCAAATCAAATAGGTAGAGAGATCTCAAATCAACACCCTAACATCACAGCTAAAATAATTAGAAAACCAAGAACAAACAAACCTCAAAGCCAGCAGAAGACAAGAAATAACCAAGATCAGAGTGGAACTGAAGGAGACAGAGACATGACAGAGCTGGTTTTTTGAAAAAATTAATAAAATAGACCACTAGCTAGATTAACAAAGAAGAAAAGAGAGAAGAATCAAATAAACATGATAAAAATGATAAAGGGGAAATAATACCACTGACCCACGAAAATAAACCATTAGAGAATACTATAAATATCTCCATAAAAATAAACTACAAAACTTAGAAGAATGGGGTAAATTCCTGGACACATAAACCCTCTCAAGACTGAACCAGGAAGAAGATAAATTCTTGAATAGATAAATAATGAGTTCTAAAATTGAGGCAGTAATAAACAGTCCATCAGAGCCAGTTGGATTTACAGCTAAATTCTACCAGAGGTGCAAAGAGGAGCTGGTTTCATTTCTTCTGAAACTGTTCTGAACAATCAAAAATGAGAGACTCCTCCCTAATTCAATTGATGAGGCCAGGATCATTCTGATACAAAAACCTGGCAAAGCTACAACAAAACAAGAAAACTTCAGGCCTATATCCCTAACAAACATCGATGCAAAAGTCCTCAATAAAATACTGGCACACCAAATCCAGCAGCACATCAAAAATCTTATCCACCACAATCAATTTGGCTTCATCCCCAGGATTGTAGGCTGGTTCAATATATGCAAATGAATAAAGGTAATTCATCACATAAGCAGAACTAAAGACAAAAGCCACATGATTATCTCAATAAATGCAGAAAATACTTTCAATAAAAGTTAACACCCCTTCATGTTAAAAATATCAATAACCTAGAATCAAAGGAATGTCTCAAAATAATAATGACATACTGAATGGGCAAAAGATGAAAGCGTTCCCCTTGAAAATCAGCACAAGACAAGGATGCCCTCTCTCACTATTCCTATTCAACCTAGTATTGGAACTTCTGGTCAGGGCAATCAGGTAAGAGAAATAAATAGTATTAAAATGGAAAGAGAAGATGTCAAACTGTCTCTGTTTGCAGATTACATGATCTCATATCTAGAAAACCCTGTTGTCTCATACCAAATGCTTCTTAAGCGGATAAGCAACTTCAGCAAAGCCTCAAGATACAAAATCAGTGTCCAAAAATCACAAGCATTCCTATACACCAACAACAGACAAGCAGACAGCTAAATCACATATGAACTCCCTTTCCAATTGCTACAAAAGGAATAAAATACCTAGGAAAACAGCAAGTAAGGGAAGTGAAGAAACTCTTCAAGGAGATATACAAACCACTGCTCAAGGAAATCAGAGGGAATACAAACAAATGGAAAAACATTCCATGTTCATGGATAGGAAGAATCAATATTATGAAAATGGCCATACTGAACAAAGAAATTTATGGGTTTAATGCTATTTCCATCAAACTACAATTGACATTCTTCACAGAATTAGAAAAAAACTATTTTAAAATTTATATGGAAACAAAAAAGAGCTTGTATAGCCAGAACAATTCTAAGCAAAAAGAACAAAGCTGGAGGCATCATAGTACATGACTTCAAACTATACTACAGGGCTACAGTACCCAAAACAGCATAGTACTGGTATAAAAACAGGGACATAGACAATGGAACAGAATAGAGAATTCAGAAATAAAACTGCATATGTACAACCGTCTTGTCTTTGACAAACCTAACAAAAACAAGCAATGGGGACAGGATTTCCTATTCAATAAATGGTGTTGGGAGAACAGGCTAGATATATGCAGAAAATTGAACCTAGACCCCTTACTTACACCTTATACAAAAAATCAACTCAAGATGGATTAAAAACTTAAATGTAAAACCAAAAACTATAAAAACCCTAGAAGAAAATCTAGGCAATACCATTTAGGACATAGATATGGGCAAAGATTCCATGACAAAAATGTCAAAAGCAATTGCAACAAAAGCAAATATTGACAATCGGGATCTAATTAAACTAAAGAGCTTCTGCAGAGCAAAATAAACCATTATCAGCACAAACTGACGACCTACAGAGTGGAGGAAAATTTTACAACCTATGCATCTGACTAAAGTCTAATATCCAGAAGCTACAAAGAACTTAAACAAATTTACAAGAAAGAAACAAACAACACCATTAGAAAGTGGGCAAAGGACATGAACAGACACTCCTCAAAAGAAGACATTTATGCAGCCAACAAACATATTAAAAAAAAGCTAAACATCACTGATTACTAGAGAAATGGAAATCAAAACCACAATAAAATATTATCTCAAGCCAATCAGAATGGCAATTATCAAAAAGGCAAGAAACAACAGATGTGGTGAGGCTGCAAAGAAAAAGGAACACTTTTACCCTGTTGGTGGGAATGAAAATTAGTTCAACCATTGTTGAAGGTGGTGTGATGATTCCTCAAAGACCTACAACCAGAAATATCATTTGGCCTAGCAATACCATTACTGGGTCTATACTCAACGGAATATAAATTATTCTATTATAAAGACACATGCACACACATGTTTATTGTGGCCTGTTCACAATAGCAAATACATGAAATCAATGCAAATGCCCATCAGTGATACCTGGGTAAAGGAAATGTGGTATATATACACCATGGAATACTATGCATCCATTAAAAGGAATAAGAGCATGTCCTTTGCAGGGTCATGTATGTAGCTGAAAGCCATTTTTTTTGGCAAACTAATGTAATAACAGAAAACCAAATGCCACACATTCTCACTTATGAATGGGAGCTAAATGATGAGAACACATGGACACAGTGAGGGGAACAACAGACACTGGTGTCTGTTGTTGGGGAGATGGGGAGTGGGAGGGAGAGCATCAGGAAAAATAGCTAATGCATGCTGGGCTTACTTAGGTGATGGATCCATAGGTGAAGCAAACCACCATGGCACATGTTTACCTATGTAACAAACCTGCACATCTTGCACTTCTGCACATTTACCCCAGAACTTTAAAATAAAATAAAATATAAAGTAAAATATAGAGCTACCAAGGTGTAAAGATGTAGAAAGGGTGATGTATATGGACTGATTGGAATGACTGAAATATTTTAGTGTGAAAGAAAATAAAAACAAAATGAAACATCTGGATCATTTGATCTTGCATATGGTTTGGATGGACCACCCTTTACAACACTGAATTTCCTTTCTAATAAAGGGTATATAGACAGGAGATTCTTGCATTTAAATGAACAATTGAATACAACACCTTCTACTGTCAAAGAATATTACTTTGCATCTAAATGTAACAGAAAAAATTATAATAGGCCACCAGATTTAAGAAGATTTAGTTTTAAAAAATATATATGCAAAATTACATTATAGTTTATTATAAAATAACAGAGAAATGAACTTTGGATTTCACCACAACATGCCATTATAAATTGCATCTAAGTAAATGCAAACATCTGCCAGTGATGTAAACAAAGTCTGTTGTGAGAGGATTCATGTTACACCATCAGAGCATAATATTTAATGTTAATTAGAGACATCAATTTTTTAATGTTTTGCTTCTTTTCAATTCTCAGAGTAGTAATTACATAGTGAAAGTTGAATAATTCTAATTTGTAGTTTTGCAAATTAGGAGCTGTCACATGTATTTTCATTAAGAATTTATTTGAAACTTAGTAAAATGACACTCACATTTTTTAGTAATAATTGATATTAGCATACACACACACACACACACACACGCCACCATACTGAATAAAGAGAAAGATAATAGAGTATAAGTCCCAGAGAATGTCATTCATAAATTTTTTTGGTAGGTGGATATTAACAAAAGGGTTCCAATGCCATATTTTAAATAAGAAACTGAGGTGAGAAAAACCCAGCAAGAAAAGTAGGAATAGTATTACAGAACTTGAGTTAAGTCAGTGGAGCAATGGAAGAACTCATCTGGAAAGCACCTGATTGCAATAAAATCCTAGGAATTAATTAAATTATAATAAAGGATCATGTTACCAGAACCATTGGTCACACCTTCAGATTATCCTAGCACAAAGAAGCATACCTCACAGGAATATAGCACAAATAAGTCACCTAGAAAACAAATTTTGTGTATCAGTAAAATGAGATGCTATAATCAGGACCAAAATCACAGTTATCTACCATTAGCAATGTAATCAGCTAGTTTGACATTAGAGTCATAAAATATGCAATAAAGAGAAAGCAAGATTATGAATAAAGACTTTCTTATTTGGACTTTCACGCCTAGAAAAATATAAAATAGCAATAACACTGGCAGACAAATAGATAAACCAAACTATGTGGATACTTCTCTAAACCATGCACAAAACTGTATTTTTAACATTTATTCTTGAAAGTAGTAAACCCTCTTTCTTGAAAAGTACTCCTGGCTTTCTGAAGATCTTCTATTCCTCCTCCAGAGAAATATCAAATATATTTATTTTCAGTAAGTTTTACTTTGCTAAAATAAATAAAATTTTTAATTATCATGAAGGAATTTGGGTTTTATTATGCCAAATCAAGAAGATCAGTAAATAAATAAACAGGCAATGTGCAAAAAATCATTAATGATCAGTAAGCATGCATTCTTATACACCTAGTCAAAGGTTTTTTTGCTGGTGAGGGATTAGGAAGACTTATTATGCTTGGACTTCTTGCTGTTATTGTTGACACATATCAATAAATAAACAGAAGCTATTAGACAGCTGTTTAATGGACTGTGGAGAATCAGTTGAAACATTAATTTATTTTGGCATAATTTCTGGTATCTTTTCTTGAGAACAATAGCAATCCGTTTGATTACCCTTTGTATTAATTTTACCAGGTTTATGTATATTTTTAATGGAGAAAGCATATTTTCTGTCATAATAGGAAAAATTATTCTTATCCTCATTTTATCCCTGATAAAATATTGACATCAAACTTCACAGAGACTTAAAAATATTTTTAAATAAGGACAAGAAGCTAAAGGAAAACATAGATAAATAACTAAATAAAACAAGAAAAATCAATGAATAAAAAATGAGAATAACAATAGATATAAAAATCAATTTTTTACAAGGGCCAAATGAAAATTCTGAATCAAAAACTACAAGCAGTACAAAAATGTACTAACGAACCTCAGCAGATGATTTTAGCACAAAGGAGAAAGAATAAGCACACCTGAAAATATTACAGTTAAGATTATGAAATTTGAAGAGCATGAAGAAAACATGAAGAAAAGTGAACAAAGCTTAAGTGACATGTAGGACACCATCAAGCAGACAAATACATACATTATTGAGTACCAGTAAAAGAAAAGGAACAAAAAGGCAGAAATAATATTTCAAAGAATAATGGCTGAAAATATTTTAACCTTCATTAAAGATATGCATCTAGAAATATAAGAAGCGCAATTAATTTTAAGCTTAAAACCCTTAAAAGAGACACACACCAAAACAAATTATAATCAAACTGTTAAAAGTCAAAGGCAAAGTCTCCAAAGCAGCAAAGAAATGTAATTAATCATGCATTTGAAAGATCCAGTGTATAATCAATAGCCAATTTTTCTTCAGAAATCACGAATCCTAAAAAGCAGTGGAATGACAAAGTGCTAAAAGAAAACTATCAAAGAAGAATTTTACATCTGGCAAACTGTCCTTCAAAGATAAGAAGACTTTAAAACATTTCCAAAAACCGAAGGCTGAGTGTGTTTATTAGTACTAGATCTGCCCTACAAGAAATGCTAAAGGAATTCATTAAGGACAAAATAAAAAAGACAATAGGCAGTAATTCAAAACTGTATGAACAAGTAAATCCAGTAATGATAAAGATGCAGCCAAATATAAAAGTCAATATAATACTATATTTTGTTTATAATTTTACATTTTATTTGCCATAGGAATTAAAAGATAAATGAATAGAAATTATAAACTTACATTATTGGGCATACAACATATAATTATATAATCTATCACAATGACAACATAAAGAGAGACCAGGAGATGAAGCTGTAAGGGACCAGATTTTTTATATATTATTCAAGTTAAGTTTGTATCAATTTGGACTAGATGTTATAAATTTAGTATGTTAACTATAATCCAAGTGGTAGCCATAAAACTATATTAATAAATACACAGAAATAAATGAAAGGAGAATCAAAATGTGTCACTACAAATAATTCAACACAAAAGAAAACAGTAATACAGAGAAGATGAACAAAAAGTTATTAGACATATAGATAACAATCAGCAAAATGGCAGAAGTTAAGTCCTCCCTTTTCATGTGAATTCTCACCAAAGTGTGACCTTAGGAGAGGAGGATTTTAAAAATAAAGTGAAAATGATGACTGCTTCAGTGGATACAAGCCAGTCTCCTGTTGCAACCACTCCTGTCATTGCCCAATTACTCCAGAACAAAATGGCAGTGGTGGCAAGGATGGAGACTATACATGAGATCAGCAACATGGACTTACACTCACTTAGCTCACCCTAGTTACAGCCACTGCTGAAAGCTTAATATGCGAGAAGCTGAGTTCCACAATAAGTCTCCAAAATCACAACATTCTTCAGGGTGATCATCCAGTTAGCCGGTGGCTGGTTACATTAAATCATTTTTATTATGGAAGGAAAAGCGTGTTGTACTTACTGGAAATGACTCTGGGTATGGATTTGCCCTCCCTGCAAACAATGCATATGACAGAGCCAACATTGGTGAATTTATAGAACATCTTATTCACTGCCATCGTATTCTACACAACATAGCTTTGACCAAGTAACTCACTTCACAGCAAATGAAGTAAAACAATGGTCATGGAGTTCACTGGTGTTATATGTTGCCCAACAACCTAAAACAGTTGTCTTGATAGAATAGTGGAATGGCCTATTTATTGAACAACAATTACAGTACCAGCTAAATGTAAATACCTTGAATGGCTATGGCAAGTTTCTCCAGAAAGCCATATAATATTCTAAAATAGCATCCAATATATCAGGATTCACAATCAAGAAAGTCAAAAGACTATAGAATGGTAGAATATATTTGCAAATTACTTGTCTGTTAAGGGTTTAATATTCAGAGCAAATTAAGAACTCATAAAACTCAACAAGAAAAAGGCAACTCAATCAAAAAATCAGCAAAAAACTTAGACATTTCTCCAAAGAAGATACACTAATGTCAAAAAATCCCATTAAAAATACTTGACATTATTCGGCATTAGGAAAATGCAAATTAAAACCATAATGATATACCACTTCATATCTACTAGGATATCAAAAAATAGAAATTAAGAAGTGTTGTCAAGGTAATGGAGAAATTGGAAACCTCATACATTGCAGGTCGGAATGTTAGATGGCACAGCTGCTGTGGAACAATTTGGTGGTTCCTCAAAATTACAACTATAAAATTACCATATGATCAACTTCTAGATACTTACCTTAAAAATCGAATACAGGGATTCGAATCATTGAACAATGATGACCATTACCAAATTGTCCACAACAACCAATAAATAAAAACAGTGTCCATTAACAAAGGAATGGACTTTATTTTTTTAGAGAGAGAATATGGCTATGTTGCTCAGGCTGGAATGCAATGGCTGTTCACAGACATGATGCCAGACTGATCAGCACAGGAGTTTTGACCTACTCCATTTCTGTCCTGGGCCTGTTCATTCTTCCTTAGGCAATCTGGTGGTCCCTTGCTCCTGAGAGGTCACCATATTGATGCCAAACTTAGTTCAGACACCCAATCAGCATAGTGCACTACAGCCCAGAACTTCCAGGATTAAGTGATCCTCCTGCTTCAGCTTCCCATGTAGCTGAGACTACAGAACGTGCCACCTATGGCAGGCTGGATTTTTAAATTACTACATGCATACAATGAATTATTACTTAGCAGTAGTAAGAAACGAAGCACTGATACATGCCACAACATGAATGAACCTTGAAAAAATTATGCTTAGCGAAATAAACCAAACACAAGAGACCTCTTAGTTTATGACCTATTTACATAAAATGTCCAGAATAGATAAATCTTTCAAAAGAAACAATAGATCGATGGATGCCAGAGGCTGTGGGACATGGGAATCAGAAATAACTGTGAATGGGTAATGAGTTTCTTATGGATTGGTGAAAATATTCTGAAATTTATAATTGTGTTTCCACAATTTGTGAATATACTAAAACCCACTGAACTGTACACTTTAAAATGATGAATATTATGGGTTGTGAACTTACTTGGTTTTCTACTTCTATTAGAGCAAATTTTACAATTAATTACTTTACATAAAATTATCCCTTTTGCCTTTTCCTTTTAAGTTTATTGTGCCCATATTTATTTATTTATTTATTTATTTATTGTACTTTGGGCTCTGGGGTAATGTGCACATCCTGCATCCTGCAGGATTGTGGCATAAGTACATACATGCAACATCCCCCCCAGCACCACCCCACATCGCCTACGTCAGGCATTTCTCCCGGTGTTATCCCTCCCCATCCACCCAGCCCCCTGCTGTCCCTTCCCTCCGGTCCCCTCCACCTCCCCACCTAGCCCAGTGAGTGTTGTTCCCTTCCCTGTGCCCAGCTGTTCTCATTGTTCATCACCCGCCTATGAGTGAAAACATGCAGTGTTTGGTTTTCTGTTCTTGTGTCAGTTTGCAGAGAATGATTTGCTAAATTCATCCATGCCTCTACAAAGGACATGAACTTGTCGTTTTTTATGGCTGCATAGTATTTCATGGTGTATGTGTGCCACATTTTCTTTGTTCAGTCTATCACTGATGGGCATTTGGGTTGATTCCAGGTCTTTGCTACCATAAACAGCACCACAAGAACATATGTGTGCATGTGTCTTTTTTTCATCATCACCAGTGTCATTTGACTATTAATCTTTTCAGAGTACTAATTTTAGCTTAGATAACCATTTCTACTCATGTTCATCACTAATTTTTGTCTGTTCTATTCATTGTATTTATATTTTTTTTCTTATTTTCATCGTGTTTTATCTCTATTTGACCTTTTGGCATATTTCTTTTCAATGGTTTGTTTTGTTTTCCCTTTACAATGACTGAATTGGACACCTGCAATGTCCCTCTAGTGACAACTTAGTCTTTCATTATAGTGTTTAATTCATCTATACTCAGTATATTTTTGCTGTCTTAATATGACAATTTTTGAAAAGAATTCTTTAAAATATCTCATGATTGTGAAATTATTAATTTTTATGGCTTGATTCACATTTATAAATTTTATATTATCTTAATGGAGTATTTTATTTGTGTAATTTCTCTGTTTTTCCTAATATTTTTACTTTAATATTTATCTTTGTGAAATTAAATTTATGATATTAGCTTCATTTTGGTTAGTGTAATTTTTTTCTCTTTCTTTGTTTTATCTAAGTCTAAAATTTCTCAGTATCTGTATCATCTAACAAAATAGGACTAGAACTTTAATTACATTTAATTATATATCTTTCTATTTTATATGACACAGTGGCTAACATTTTATTTATAGGTTTCCCAAAAAACAACTTTGATTTAATTATTTCTATTTTATAAGATTTATTTTATCAAGCTATTTTATCATTATCTAGGGTCTTTATTAATATTTGCATTTCCCCCCTCCTTATTTCTTTACCTTTTTACTGACTGAAATACATGTTTTATTATTTATTTTGTAGTAACTGAGCGAGTTAGAAGAAATGTGCCACTCACTGAGTTCCAAATTAAGAGTCCTTTTACAGCCAGCGACTGAGAGGCGGCTAATGCTCAAAGTTCTCTGGGCCCCGAGGAAGGGGCTTGATTATCTCTTATACCTTGATTTAGGTAGGGGAGGGGGTATCTAGCTGAAGCGGAATTTTACAGAAGCAGAAAAGCAGGTTAGAGGAAGGAGCTGTGGGCACAAGTGTTTTCCATACAATTACCAAGAAGGAGGGGTGATCAGGCTCCTGCTACACAATGACCAAAGGGAAAAATTTTTCTTGCAATAGCAAGGCGGGTGTGCCAAGCAGGATGCGGTTACAATGGTTACAAGTGTTAAGAACAGTATGCTTCAACGCATCTACGTGCAGCATGACCCAGTTATGCACTCAGAGGGGCTGTGGTAGGGAAGGGGAAGCTAGGCTGGAGTTTACAGCTAAGATGGAGTCAGTAATGCTAGCTCAGGGTAGGTTATTACAATTTCAGGAAAGATATCTGTGTAGAAACTGACTTAGTTTGTGAAGCTGTTTATATATGTTATTCTGTTCTCAGTTTTTAAAATGACGGATTGTCAATTACGCCAAATGTGTAGGTATTCTGCACCAAGTAATTCTGAGTGTCTTACAATTTAATTCAATTCTGACACAAGCTACCTGGAATTATAACAGGATGGACCTCACAAAGGGACTTAATCCTGTAAGATTGAGGCCAATTGCAAATAGTGATATCTTAGGCTACCTACACTTCTAATTTGTGTATGAATTGGGGGTCCCCATGAACCCATTCTTAGGTTCAATAATTTCATAAAGCAGCTGACAGAAATCAGAGAAACACTTTACTTATTATTACTGGTTTATTATAAAAGATATGGATGAATAGCAAGATCAGGAGGTACACAAGGTAAGATCCAGAAGGGTCCTGAATTCAAGACACTTCTGTCCTAGTGGGGTTGGGTGGAGCGACCCTCCTGGCATGTGTGTGTGTTCACCAACCTGGAAGCTCCCCTAACCCTCTTGTTAGTGTTTTTATAGGTGTTCCATTACATAAGCATTATTTGATTAAATAATTGATAATGACTCAATCTCCAACCCTTGTCTTCTCCCCAAATGTTAAAGGGTGGGGCAGGCAGTGCCAATTCTCTAATCATGCCTTGTTCTTTCCAATTGTAAAGCTGTCTAGTGACTCGTAACTGCCAGTCATCTCACTAGCATACCAAAGGTATGCATTATTCTGAAGATTGCAAGGTTCTTAGAAATTCTTATATCAGGAACCAAGGATTGAGACCTAATATTATAACAAAAGATGCTTCTATAACTTTATTATTTAGAAAATTACAAGTGTTTCAGAAGCTCTGTGTTAGAAACTGAGGGCAGAGACCAAATACATGTTTTAGTATGTCATAATCTTTTAGTCAATTACTATTGCTAATGAGATATTTTTGCTGTCAAGATAATTAACATTCCATTGTGAATAATTTGCCATTCTTTGATCAGTTGGTTTAATTTTTTTCTTTTATGTATTTGATATCACATGGTTTTACTATATATCTACATAAACTTATGTGGATAGTTTTACTTTTCCAATTTGGCACTTTAAATAAAACTATATAAAAATTATTTGTTCTTTATTTCAGGAAAATTCTCTGTCATATTTTTAAAGATAGAATCTCCCTCATGCTTTCTAATATATTTGTTTTGTTTCTGTAAAGATATGCTTTGACATTTTTATCTTAAATGGAATGTTTTAGCATCTTTTTTATTATATCAACCTCCATATGGTGGTATACTGATTTATGGGTGAATTCTGAGATTATTTTGAAATAATTATTCTTCATTTTTGGAAAGTCTAGAATTTATCTTGTTTCTTTTTTTTCTATTTTAATAAAAATTTTAAATTTCTATTATTTATAATTAGTTATTTTAATCTTCAACTATTCTTTATTATTGTATTCATTTTTCTTTGTAGTAATTTATTGGTTTTATGGATATTTTCCTTCCCTTTATCTTTATAATACTGTTGTATGTGCTTTTTATAGTTTGTTTTTTATATTTTCTTGATTGTATGAAGATTGAAGATGGCAAAATCTTATGTTGAGTGAATTGGCTTTCTTAATTAATTAATGCTTTTTGTAGTTTGACATTCTTGTTAGTAGAAGAAGGAATTTATGGAAATTTTTTTTCTTCTTTTTATTCTGCCTTTGTAATCTCTTTTTCTTCATTCCTTTTGTTCTGATTGATAGATTCTGATTACTTCTCCCTGATGCATATGACTGTAGCATTCAGAATCAAATCATGTATTGGCAGCTCCTGTATATTGATGTCTCAGCCTAGGTCCTGGTTGCTTGGCTATTTCTGATTAATCTTGTCCTCCTGAGCAATAACTCAATACAGGTCACAACCCTACCCATTTTCATTGATTAGGTTCTGGTCATTCTACAATTTATTAGGTGATTTCATTCTATTTTCCTTTAAAGTTTCAATTCCTGGATACTTCTTCTGATTTCCTCCCCAGAGAACTTCATCTCATCAACTTCAACCCCTTCTTAATTTGAGTTTTCTGTTCCATCTATGAAACAGAAAGATGTTCAACTTGTTTTTGAATGGTTCAAAGACTTTTAAAACATTTTTGATAATTCCTAATTTTGAAAAAGAGTAAATGCGACCTAGCATGTGAACTTATGGTTTCATATAAATCAGATGTTTAATACTGTATTTTCTAACCAGGTAACAACAGTATTCCAAGAGGTTAGCAATAAGACCTCTTCAGAAAACCCACTGTTAATTACACATGCACACACAAAAAGGAAAAAAGAACATGAGATTCTGAGTCAGAATAGTTTTTATTCTGTTTCTATTGTTCGTGTATTTGCTTTTTTCATCAGGGACACATCTTAATTTATATTGGCCAGAATATAAATTCTGCAGATATTAATTTCAGTATTATTTGTATGTGACTATTTTCTTTCATAATCATGTAAAATTTTTAATTTTTATTTCATTTTCCTTATTTTGCTACATATATTGAATATTTCACATACAGTTATTTTGATTAACAAATCAAATAAATTTTATCATAGTAAAAATAAAATAGCATATTCTAGACCTGTTTGTTTTTCTATAAGCTATTGCTAACATAGAAATTATAGTAAGCAATAATTTATTCCAAATAATTGTGAATAGCACAGATTTAATGGTTTTTCTTGAATGATTCTTGAAGTATTTTCTGTTATTTTGCTTACTACTTCTAGTGAGCTTATATTTTTCTATACATTAAAACAATTACTTTAACAACATTTAGTCTGCATTCCTATATTGTGCCTCAGTGTGGTTCTCAAATATTTTGGCAGATCCAGAAAATATCACATACAGTCTTAGAGTTGGTCCAAGATATATCATTACTTCAATATTGTTGAGGACTTTTTCTAGAGGCAAATTCAACCAATTTGTCATATATATATAGACATATATATATATATATATATATATATATATATATACACACACACACACACAATGTTCCTAGATATTCAGCCAAAATTCTGGCTTATATTTTTTTTTCTTTATCAGTCATGTAAGCATGAATATTTTCTACTTTACTTTATTTTCAAGCTATAAAGTAACGGTGTAAATTTGAAAATAGTTATCTTTTTCAGTTCTACACGTAGAGTATCCACTTCTTAGAAGACACAGTGAGATATTTATAAATTTCAACTTTGTTTCTTTCTTGCTTATTGACTTGGCTGTACTATTTTTGTAAAGTCTGTTTCTCATTCAACGGGAAGCCATAAATGTTCTCAGAAGGCATAGCCTCAGGCAGAGGACAATCACCCTAGACTAGCAGTGGTTTTAGCAGAATTCTAGTGGACTATTTCCCTGCTCTCTCTGTTAAGCTGTCTGCCTCTGCATATAACACACCCAGATTTTAGTCTCTACTAATGAATGACAGGCTGATTGATCTGTTGATTTTTATGATACCCTAAAGTATAAATTGCTCCCACAGTCTGATCCAATTAAACCAAGACCAATTGCAGAGCTAGTTTTCGAGGCAAGTCTTTGTGGTTTGTTCTAAACACAGGAGGAATATCGTTAGTTGTCTCTTCATCTGATTCTCTCTAGTAAAGCTTTTTGTCTATATTTTAGCATGTTGCTCATAGTTGCTTATCACCAAAATTGCCATTGTTTCTGAACAACTCTCAGCTTCAACTTCCCAACAGTCAGTTACCAATTAAGTTAGTTGCTTTATAGAGAGCTTTGAAGTTGCTTTATAGAGAGCTCTTTACCATAACAAAACATTTGAACCTCTGCTCTAGAGTGAGAGCAAGGAGAGTGGTGTAGTTTTTCCAGAGTGACAGAGACACACCAGCTCCTCTTTAGTGTAAGTCCTGCCCAGTGTCCCTGGGTAGGGTGTCTTCGAGGACCAGGAGGGCAGAGCAAATTAGGAAAAACTTTCACAACCAGTGCCTACAGGCATCTCCAAGGACCTACATGTTGGGATGGGGATATAATATTGGTAGGGGAGGTAACTGCTCATCTTCTCAGGTTGCCTCCCTGACATGTATCTTCCACTGTATAAGGGAGCTGGAGAAGAAATTATTATTTACTCAATATTTTTGGCTTGCCGTGAGTAGGAGTGAGCTTCCACCCTACTTGTCAGGGCTCAGTGGATGAAGAAAAACTCAAACTTTTAGCTTCAAATGCTAGGAATTTAGCATCAGCAACTTAGTGCTGAGAGGTATGAGAAAAGCTGGCAACCTACCTCTTCTGGTGAGATAGCATATCCTTTAACTGGGAGATGAGGAGAGAGAGAGCCTCATTTTCTCGTTCCTACTCATTCAGATTGGAGAGTCTGAAAAAAAAGAAAAGAAATAAATGTCGAGATAGGGAGAGAGAAGGAGAAAGCACGTAACGGCTAAGGGCCACAAGAAAAAAAAGAAAAGTTTTTTTTTTTTTTTTTGCTATGAAACAATTTCCAAAGACTTCTATAGAATAATTTCTTCAATATGATCATTTTCTAGGGAGAAGGTTTATAAAACTTACCATGCTACCATTCCAGAAGTCACATCTTTTCTAATTATTTATTTTAAATATTACATATTCTCTAAATTTATTATGCATTTGATAAATATTAATTTAAACTTTTCATCTCACATAGGAATTATTTCTGTCATTAAATTATTTTTAACCTTCATATGAATTTGTTCATTATGGGTCGAATTTTAAGAAGATACAGTATATAATAAATTCAGAAATTTTTTTTTCTAGTATACACCATCCTAGTAGAGATCAAAAGGTGTACATTACGTGGGATTACATGTAGATACAAGATATCATTCTTTTAAGAATATACTAATGGTCTGTTTTCTAATGTGTTTGTCTCGGTTGAATATGGTTGATTTTTTTTAATTTAGTTAGCTTTGTTCTTCAGTTCTATAATTAAATATGAACTATTTTGTTTCCAATTGGATTCATGGTCTTTTAATAGAGTATCAAATGTTTCTATCCATAGATAACTGAACTGGAAAAACTAAATATAAAGCGTAATAGTAGAAGCAAAATACATTGCATTTTAAGTTAGTATTTATTTTATATTATTATTATTATACTTTAAGTTCTGGGGTACTTGTGCGGAATGTGCAGGTTTGTGATATAGGTATACATGTGCCATGGTGGTTTGCCATCAACCTGTCATCTACATTAGGTATTTCTCTTAATGCTATCCCTTTCCTAGCTCCCCACCCCCTTACAGGCCCAGGTGTGTGATGTTCCCCTCCCTGTGTCCATGTGTTCTCATTGTTCAGCTCCCACTTATGAGTGAGAACATGCAGTGGTGGTTTTCTGTTCTTGTGTTAGTTTGCTGAGTACAATGGTTTTCAGCTTTATCCACGTCCCTGCAAAGGACATGAACTCATCTTTTTATGGCCGCATGGTATTCCATGGTGTACATGTGCCACATTTTCTTTATCCAGTCTATTATTGATGGGCATTTGTGTTGGTTCCAAGTCTTTGTTATTGTGAACAGTGCCACAAAAAACAAACATGTGCATGTATCTTTATAATAGAATGATTTATAATCCTTTGATTTTATGGTTTTAGTGCTTACATCCAAGTCTTTAATTTATCTTGATTTAATTTTTGTATAAGGTATAAGGAAGGGGTCCAGTTTCAGTTTTCTGCATATGCTAGTCAGTTTTCCCAACACCATTTATTAAATAGGGAATCCTTTCCCCATTGCTTGTTTTTGTCAGGTTTATCAAAGATCAGATGGTTGTAGACATGTGGCATTGTTTCTGAGGCTTCTGTTCTGTTCCGTTGGCCTATATGTTTTGGTACCAGTACCATGCTGTTTTTGTTACTTTAGCCTTGTAGCATAGTTTGAACCCATATCAACAATATATACATTATCAGCACCACATCACATTCATTCTAAGTTAGTGTTTAAAAGCTAGTTACTATATTTTCTTTTTTACACATTTTAAAAATGATTCAAAATAAAATACTGAAATTTCTGCTATGTAACTCAAAGTAATTCTATATTATTTAACTAAATCAGAGGATGTTTTGATAGAAACATTCTTACAATGCCAGAAAGATGTGATGAATATTTTCATGAGTTTTCATAGAATTTGCTAATTTTCTGAATATTTTTTTTATCTTTCTAATAGAGAAAGATCAAAGTTGCATTTGTTTCTTCTGAGATGTGAAATTGATAGAAATAATTATCTTTTTTATATTCTTATTATATTGATCATAATTAAATGTTCATTTAGTAAAGTCTAAGACAGTCCAGGAATTTCATCTGAACTGTTAAAGTTGTGCATTTGATTAGAATAATTTTATTGCTGTCCTTATGTTATTTCATAGCCTTTTAGTGTGGGTGTGGCATGTTGCCGCAGACCACATATGTGGACTGTAAAGCAGCTGCCCTTCTGTGTAGGTCTGAAGACAATGCTGTTAACAGGAAACTGCAATATATTATATCGAACTTTCAAAGGTACTCTTTAATACAGTCACTCTGCAGATAAGAAATTGCTAATAAAGAAGGTTGTAAGTCATGGTTTCTTTTTTTTCTGAAATATCTAAAATTGAAATTTTGGGACTATATCTTGTAGTTTTGTTGCTCAGTAATTTTATGTTATTCATGAATACACTCAAAATAATTAATGAGCAGAAAAGCCTGGGTAACAGATGCTGAAGACAAACTTGTAGGAGAGTTTACTTCTGGAGCTTCTGTTAAGAGTCAGGTTCAATTGAGATGATGAGAGGTGGGCAATATTTTTTTGTTATCCTTAATTAAAGAACAAATTTCTAGAAATCAATTATATGTCCATGGAAGAGTTAGTACTGAGCAGAGGTTTCAATTGTATTCAATACCAGTATAGGAAGCTGGTATTCAGCATTCAAAGTGGTTCAAGAACCTCATCTAAAAGAGGGAGGTCAGTGGAAGAAGCCAAAGCTATTCTCAATATTTCTGAATAACAAATTTCTTGGCAACTGAATCAGTGGAGCCCCAAAAGGATTTGCTAAGATTTATAGAGGAGCTATGCTCTGCTGACATATTGCTAAAGGAACTATGCTTTACTTAAAGACCTTAGTATTGAGTGAGTGCTAGAATCATGCACTTCTGTCTCATTCTTCCCTTGGGCTTTGAGAAAATGCACAGATATACACAACAAAGCACAGAGAAGATGTTCAGCTCAAGAAACAAAGACCTGAATTAAACACAAAATTATTATGACATAACTGAGAGTCTACTTTGGCCCTGAAATGCAGTATGGAAAATTGCATGTGTCAAGAAACAGCCTAATGCAGCAAAAGTAAGTAGGAACATACCGTGAAACACAAAGACAGCCTCCATAGTCTGGAGAACATCTGGTGCAGTATCCTAGACCAGGACATAAGGAAAATATAAATAATATTGCATACGCTATTGGAATTTGTTACCAGGCAATCATGACAAATTTACGTGTGTGTGTGTGTGTGTGTGTGTGTGTGTGTGTACTTTAAGGAATGAAGCACTAAACAATGTGATGCTGAGGTGGTGAATGTGGTTGAATGATACAAAAAGTGCTACTAGTTAGATTACTAATGTGATTACCTCATGGTGCTTTCTTAATTCAGGTAGATGTGAGTTTGTGCAACTGTCACTAAATAATCTCTTTACTAAGAGAAATGCTCTTAAAAATTCTGAATAAAGTTTTCAATGATCTCTATGGAATTTGAGGCTTCCCTGAAATATTCTCTAATCTTACTATTATTTAGAAAGCATTTAGTGGTTTTTCTCCCATATTAAGACTACTCCTGTTCAGATTTTTCATTCTCCTTCCAAATATATTTCCACATAACTGTATTTTCTTTAGTTCTCAATTATTTTATTTGTACTCTTTATGCTTTGATTTTAATTATTACATGTATTCACATGTGACATCTTCATATATGCCTTTGGTTCCACTGTCAGTTAGTAGTTTTGTTTTGTATTCCTAAACAATTGTAACTCTGCCTGAATCAGTCAGAAAACAAATTTATTAAAGGACGTTTTACTAAACACAGAATTTGTGGGAAGGGCTACGGAGCTTGGTTTGGGGGGTAGACGGTCAGAAACAACTCTCCTAAAGTGTTATAGAAATGGTCACATGGAAACAGGACTAGGCGCAGATCTTGTCACTCCAGCATCATTTATCTATTCGTAACTCTGAAAAATTATGTACGTGGCACTTTTCTGCCCCCTCAAAAACCTGAGTATGTGTTACCCTTGCTTTTTCATGTACTGACTTTTTGTTTTAAAATATGCATAAATAAACCTTATCACTAGAGCCTTGATTGTGTATCTGGACTACAGCTGCACAGAAGGCTAGGGAAATTTTTCCTGGCATCTTTTTGTTTCTAGAGGAAAAAACTACTCCATAATGTAAAAGGATACCCCAAACATAGAAAGGGTGGTCAGACGCAGAATATAAAGTCATCTATGATCTCAAATTCTCTGCAAAGTACTGCACTTGAGTTCCAAACTGTTGGCTGAATATCTTAAGGTTTATTCCATTAAGTATCTCAAATACAAAACGTCTCTGAATAATGCACTACCTGATGGCCATTAAAATGAGCAATCATGATTTTCCCCTTACTGATCTCTCTGCCTCAGTCACTTCTGTCTCCATATTATTTTACATATATTGCAGTTTATCAAAGTCTTTATACCTGTACTTACATTCTACATCCTTAATAACCATATTTCTAATAATGTAAAATTATTGCTGACACTTCTTTTTCATAAATCTGATTATCTCATCATCTTCTCCTTTTTTTATTTCCCATCAGCTTTTATCAGCTTCTACTAAACTACATCATTTGCTTATTATTCAGGAGATCTGTTGTTTGTTACATGTTACTCCTTGCAAGAACATTAGTCCTATGACAACATGAACCTTTGTCTGTTTTAAGTATTATACTTGTAGGATCTAAAGTATCTGCCCCAGAGAAAGTGCCCAATGCATATTTGCTGAGTTACACATCACTGAATCATTCCTGAAAAGGAGATGATGAAATTAAAGTAGTATATGGAAATTTCAGTTGGGTTCTGTCACTTTTTTTTAAATGCAGGGCAACATGGGTCTCAATGTGAATAAAGCATGTGTACAGAGATAGTTCCAGAGAAATACAAAATATAAGTACGTAAATATATATATTCAATATACATCCATATGTGTCTATAGCAGTAGCTTCAGGCATAAACCCAAAAGGTAAAGTCTAAAAGGAAAACTAATTAAGAAGTTGAGTTCAACTGGAGAAGACCAATGGCATTTCAGATTATGTTCGAGTCTGTAACGAGGGAAAGCAGCCAGAAAAACTGATGGAAACTTCCAGTGTTACCTGGGTATATGCTATTAAATATATCCATATTAAACCTCCAAAAAATCAACCCTTGAATTCACTCAGTGATTATAAGTACTCCAATAACTTCTAAAACTTCATCTATACAAAGGATCACAATTTTGATCTTTTACATCTTACTTTTCATTAAGACTCCATTTACAAATTCTCAAAGTTTTCTTTAGATTTTCCTGTTGCTACTTTATATTCACCAGTATGAAGTTAATGCCAACAAACTAATTGCCATTATGAAAGTTTCCATTTTAATCACTGATCCCAAAATATCATAAAATCTGTAGCTAATTGAGCCAGTTTTTTTTGTAGTCTTCCATTTTAAATTTTAAGTAAGCCCTGTGAGTCCTTTCTGTGTTTTTAAATAAAGACAAGGGTTCTACTATTACAATTATTAGTTCATTTATTGAATTATTTATACATTTGATTATTTACCTACTTATTAAGTATATCTATATAATGTCTTTAATTAGGTTATTTAATAAAAAATAAGACTACCTACTGCAATCAAGACACTCTACTGGACACTGTGGCTCCAGGAGTTGAACCAGTAAAAACTTTTTCTTTGTATTCTATTTGGAGAGGCAGAAATAAGTAACCTAAAAATAATAATATAATTTTGGTTCATGATATTAAGAAATATAATATGGGGTGTGTGCATGTGTGGGAGTGTGCATATAATTGATGATACTGTCAAAGATTATGTCAAGGTTTTTAAAGTACTAAGTATCCCATCCTATGATTAATTTTTAATCACAATGAACTCTCTTTATGATGCCAAATGTTGAAAGAAGGACTTTTCTGTAGACCAGAAGAATTGAGACATAAGTAAGTGTTGCTCTTCGCCAAAAGCTCCATCGTTGCCTAAAAATGAACCACATTCTCATGTAATCATAAGAATTTGAGCAATAGAGTAGAACTCTGGGGCAAAAATCTGTAAGAAATATGTATATACATTTTAGTTAACAACCTCAAAAAAAAAACTGTTTGAGAGTTTGTTAATGCTGTGTATTCTATACTACAGAGAGAAGGCAGGCTACTTTCTGGTCTGTTTATATGAAAAACATCTGCCTATTACATAGGGCTTCAAGTGGTGCTAATATATTTTGCTCATTTCAATAGAATATGCTTTCTCTCCATAATGGTTTTTTCAAGCCCACTTATTTTCTTTTGTATACTGTGTTTAAAGCTCCAGGTTGAAAATGCGATTATTAATGATTGCTCTATTTAAAACCAAACTTTAAAGCTGTGTGTTGGAGCAGTCATTACTGTCCTGCAACCTATCTGTTGATAAACTATAAGGAAACACAAGTTCCTGCGCTAAATGGTCTTTTTGCATGGGTGACTGTGTATTCAAATATAGGGAAAGAATATAACATCCTTGCCAGGACTGTTTTAAGTGTAGATAAACTATTTTATGTATAAAGATAAGTGACCAACCTAATGACTTGGACATAAGATACAAGTGTCTTTATTTTGAAAATTCTCAGAAAACTAGACTTTAGTGAGCGTAGAATGCTATTAATTTATTAATGTGCACGAAGAACAGGTAAACATTGCACATGGTATATTTATTCTAGAGATTCAATCCAAGAAAAAATAATCAATGAGATCCTAAAGAGAATTGAAAGAAGCTAGATCTTGAAATCCTCAAATCAATTTATGACAACTATAATTCAAGGAAGCATCTTAAGTAAAGAAGGAATAGGATGAATGAAACTCATATGTCTAAATCAATAAATAACATATCTTTAGGTCAGGAAATTGTCTTAAAAATGTGTCTTAAATAGATTAATACTCTTTGCTATAAGAAATATATAAAAGCAAAGTAAAGAAAATCCTTTGATATAGTTCTTATTCTCTAAACACATATTTAAAATGTACTGCAAAGTATGATAAACAGTTAAATTTAATAGAGTATAAGTTTTTGCTTCCATAAAATAATTTTTCTTTGCTTGCATTGATTCACTAACACCTTATTGAATGGAATGCTTGTTTTGTGGGGTGTTTTTCATAGACTTATTGATTTCTGGAAAGCTGAGAGGATGGAAGCATAGAAATGGATTTTACTTTTTTTTACTAGAAAGCCAATTATGATCAAACTTAAAGCTCAAAAGTAATCTCTGCTTATAAGCTATGCCCCTTTGAAAACATTTTTCCTGTGAAGCCAAAAGAAGCTAATTAGATTTTAAGATTTATTAATGGGATGGAAGAAAGCTGATGGTCTCTTCCTGCTCTGGGCTGGTTAGATCAAAACTACAGAAATGTACTCAAATCTCAGTGATAAACTTTAAAGAAGATAAAGATAAATTTCAAATGCATTAAGAATAGTGTGACTGACAAACTGAGGAGACTCAATGTCAGGTAAATGGGAATCGGTGTATTTTGTTGTTCGGTTTGTATTTGTTTTGCTTTGTTTTTGTATGATTAGGATCTATACATTTGGAAGACAGCTATGTAAAACAGAGATTAGACTTCACATGTGAATGTAATCTATAAGGAAACTGATTTAAATCAACAGGAGAAAGAACATTTTCACTACTTTGAAAACTGGACTGACCAAAAATCAGAGAATATAACTTTTATAATGAGATGTGCTAAAACTGTAAGTCCAGTTAGAAAGAGATATAGCGAGAACTCTAGGAGAAATAAGTATTAGACTAAAATCTAAATTGTATGAATTTTAAGTTCACTGAAACCAGATTCTGTTAAATCATTAAAACTTATGTATATTTCTTTATGGTAAATTTATGGTAAATTCCTGAAAAAGCACCACCAGTCCTTATTTTTAAATTAAATGGTTTCTGATTTCATAAAACAAAGTATGAGAGAATTATTTTATTATTTAAAAAATTTAGATAAACAATAAAAATAAAGGAAAAACAATATTCCAATCTCTTTACTTGCATAACATCAGTATCCTGATATGTTAATAATAATGTTATTATTATTAAAATTAATAATAATAAATAATATACTGTATTTATTTTACATTGTTATAATCATTTTGTAAATATAGTGCATTTTGGATTCAATATATCAAGTAGTTTTATTGCTATATTACAACATGGTTTAATGATGTTAATAATTTTGTGATTTTAATAATTTATCAATCACTTCCTTGTTGCCACATATTTATAGTAAATCAGAAAATTCATATTACAAATAATACTAAGACTTTAAAGCTAATACATATAGATTATCCTGAATATTGGATTACATCTGTAGAATGGCTTCCCAGAAGGATTCTTTCTAAGTCACACAGCATGGAGAGTTTAAGGCTCGTTGTGTAGAATGCCAAATTACTTCCAAAAGTGCTGCACCTTTTTATTTAACCTTCAATTTGATTTTAATTTCAGAAATGTATTAGCTACCTTTCTGATATGGTTTTTGTAAATGCTATTAACACTTGTAATATGAGTCATTCTTATTCCACTGTCTTTTCAAATGTAACACATCCTGTAATCTTTACTTCCAAATAGGCATATCCAAGAGAAAGTATGGGAATTTACCTATCTAAAGTTCAGTAAAACATAGCTGACTTTTGTAAAGGTGAATATGGTGGTGAGAATCATATATAGCTCTCATACTAAATGATGGTCTAGATTGCATGCTTATTGTCAGCACCATAGTTTTCTCATGTCCTCAGTCTACTTCCCCATCTTTCCTACTTCTAGGCGTTTAGGCATTTTCCTGAGTCTCCTGCCTGGGAGGTATTTTACCTCTGTATCATTTTGTTGTTGTTAAATTATCATAGAAATCACCAACTCTCAGGTTGGATTTCTTGATTGATGATGAAAATAATAGCAACATTCATAATAATAAATAATAATCTATGCCCAATTGATGTTTTGCCAAAAACATGTAAATTATCAAATTTTATCTTATCACAACTCTGTATGCTACCACAACCCACTTTAACAGAAGACATGGAATCTCAAAGGTAATTTTACTAAGGTAACACCTCTTACAAGGGCTGGAATTAGGATTTGAATCCTCATCTGTCTTATCCGAAAGTTATGTTCTTTACAAAATTCTTCCTGCTTTAACAATTATACATACGATGAGGAAATTAAACACAGACAGGCCTAAAGAGTAATTTTCAAAAATTATTTATGGTCTAACTTTATTAGCTATAGGTGTCAAGCTTAACAAAACTTTCTTTTTTCAGAGTTACTTTTATTTGGTCTAAAGGTCTAAAGTAGGATTGCTCTTAAAAAATATTATTTTCATTAGTAATCTCCTATTGCAAGTCAAAGTCTTCTTTCTAAGTTACTTAAATGATACTTTTTTCCGTCTTTCTACAGCTTCTACTTCCAATTCTACTACCCTGGCTGCTCCAAAGTAGATGACTCCCTTTCACCCTCAACTCACACTGTATTTTTCTCCTAACTTTTCATGGAAACTGGAGTGTCACGTTGTCTTAATGTAATTAGAGAGTATAGTTTTTTTATTACTGTTTTGCCTAGTAATCATCTCGTAACAATTTGCAGTTGCTGAGCATAGACAAAAATAATATATAGGGTTTCACATTCAAGAAACAAAAGAAGATTCCTCAAAAAAAGTGATTGGAAGATTTTTCTATCATACTGATTTGGAATTACATAACTATAGTGCAAAATTGTGTCAATGAAGACATATTACACATCCCAAAGGGCTTATATTACAGTGTGTGGAAGGTTAAGCACCAAAAAAATGGTTATATAAATGAAAAAATAAAAGTTAAAGTTAATAAAAAAGACATTTGCTTGATGACTCATCAAAATTGCTTCAACGCTGAAATATTGCCAAATTTCTTAGGCACAGAATTAGGAATTTTAGGCATTTTAAGAATATGGTCTCACCTGAGTGATTAGATGGGTATATAGTGATTCTGGGAGCAAAAGTATCAGTTTTTAATCTCTCTGTTTTTCTCTTCCTCTCCCTTAAAAAAAAGACTAAATAAACATGCAAGGTCACTCTTTTTTCAGCACTAGAATACGATCAACACAAGACAGCAATATCTGAAAGAAGAAACACTCAATAGGTGAAACCCTTGAATATCTCTGCACTTTGTCTGAGAACAGTTTCCAAAACAAAGCACAGTGAGATGGAGACCAAAGAGAGTGTGGTGGTCATGTTCAATGAAGAGGCAAAAATCAGAGGTCTTTTTAACAAATTGTCTCATGTCAATTAGATATTCATAGGCAAAATAAACCAAAAAAGATTCCATTTATACTTTTCACCGCACATAAAAATAATTCAAAGTAGATCACAGGTCAAAATTCATAACCTAAAACTTTGAAAGATTTATAAGAATATAGGGGAAAACAACTGTAGTCTTAAGATAGTAAAGATTCCTCAGATGTGGCACTAAATGCATGATAGATGATAAAACAAACTGTTAAGTGGGATTTCATAAAATTAATAACCTCTGCTCTTCAAAAGACAATGCTGAAGATGAAAAGATTAGCTATATACTGGGAGAAAATATTTGCAAATAGTACATCTGACAAAAGAATTGAGTCTACAGTATATAAATGGCTTTCAAACTCAATGGAAAATAGGAGCCCAATTTAAAAAATAAGACAATATTTAAACAGACATTTCACCAAAAAAGATATGTGGCTGGCAAATAAAGTTATGAAGAAATGCTCAATATCATTTGTCTTTATGGAAATTTAAATTAAGACTACAATGAGATATCACTATACAACTATTTGAAAGATTAAAATTAAAAATACCAAACACACAGAGTTGCTGAAAAGGATATGGAAAACTGGAACTTTCATACACTGATGAAAATGTAAAATGGTACAACAATTTTGGAAAAGAGTGTTGTAATTTCTTAAATTGTTAAACATATACCTAACCGTATCAACAAAATAATTACTCAGTAAAAATTGACCCAAAGATCACATAAATCTTAAATTTAACGAACAAAATCTTCAAAGCAACTACTACAAATACGTTCAAAGAAACAAAGAAATATATATTCAAAGTATTATAGTAATCTTTTATCATAATCAATAAATGGAATATCATCAAACAAAAAAATAAACTATAAAAAGTCTCCAAACAAATATGAAATTTTTCAAAATTAATTCAATCATGGTGTTATTAGGGCATTTGAGAGTTCAGCATCCCAGCACTTTTAGTGAATTAAATAATAAAAATTAGGAGCAGGCCCTTGCTTGCCTGACCTAGCTTTTTGCCCAGTAATCTTTCCCCCTGTAATGTAATTATAAAATGCTACTGTATTGTTTGTTTGTAAAGCAGAAAGAGATAATTTCAGGTTCACAAAAAGGTTTTGCAGAAGGAATGAATGCGGCCAGCTGCTGACTCACAGAAATCTGATTGCTCAAGGTGTTATCTGAGACTGATTAAATATAGCCTTTTCCTCTGATTCCCTGAAACCTCCCCTCCCTTACTCCCTGGCTACATGAAAACTCCCTCCTTCTTCTATCTGTTAAGGCTAATTTGAGAGATCTTGCCCTATTGTCTTCTCACTTTGGAGAAATCAAATAAACCTTTTTCTACTCCAAACATTTGTTTGTCAGTGTTCTGCATCAGCTGCCCATGGGTACACAAATCTGAATTTGGCCTTCAATGACAGTAGCTTGAAGATATCAGAAAATAAATGTCAGTGAAATCAAAGACAGATAAATAGAAATTACCCCTTCTGAAAAATAGAGAGAATAGCATTAAAGAATAACAGAACCTCAGGAATTTGTGAGAAAATATTAAATGGATTAAGTATAATGAAAAACCAGAAAGGGAAAGAGAAACAAAGAAAGAAAGAAAGAAGAAAGAATGAAAGAAAGAAAGAAAAAAGAACGAGAAAAGAAAGAGGAAGGGGGAGAGGGAGGGAGAGAAAGAAGGAAGGAACAAAGGAAGGAAGGAAGGAAATAAGAAAGAAAAAGGAAGGAAGAGAGAGGGAGGGAGGGAAGGAGGAAGGAAAAGACAGAGCGAAAGAGGGAGGGAGGGAGGAAGGAAGAAAGGAAGGAATATAATAAAAAATAAAGAATAAAGTAGTCCTAAATTTGCTTTAAATAATCAAATTATAGACTCAAGGCACTCAGTGAAGCCCAAGTAGGGTGAATACAAACAAATAAACAGACAAAACCATTATTTAGACATATAATTGTAAAACTTCTAAAAAATGCAGATAAAATTTTAAAGATACCAGAATATAATTTCTAATTATAATGTCCTTCACAAAAGATGTTGAAATAAATACATAGTTAGATAAATGAAAACTGAAAATGACAGTCATTAGTAAACCTGCACTACAAGAAGTGCTGAAAGATGTTCTTCAGGCTGAAGTAAAATGATACCAAATAAAAGCTTGGATCTGAAAGTAAAGATAAAGAGCTTCATAAACAAACACAGTAGTTTATTCTTGTGACTTCTTTATAAAGAAATATTGTCTAATAAAAAAATAGTGCCAGGTGTTGTTTAATATATATTAACTATTAACTTTTAGTTTTCATTAAAAAAGACCAAAAGAGGAGATTAGATAAATGAAATTAAGCTGTTGTAAGGTAAAACCATTTGTGAAAAAGGAAATAAGAAATGTAAATAATCAAACGTGAGATCAGCAAATTTAAATACTTGCTTTTCAAAAATATTATTAAAAGACATGGAAAGTCATGTCACATAATGGAAGAAAACATTTCAATACATATCTGTGGAAAGGACTTGACACTTGAATATCAAAGTAACTCATAACCTAATAATACTAAACATCCCACTATAAAAACATGAGGAAACATTACAAAATAGAATTAGTAAATTGCCAATAAACACAGAAAAAAATATTGAATATCATTATTTATCAGAGAAATTAAAATAAATTTGATTTAGATTAATAGCTAATCTAATCTAGATTAAATCTTGCTGCATCCCAGTAGAATCTTTAAATTTAAAAAAAATCAGCATTTCAATGCCTGCTGAGGATGCAGAGTAACTGAAACTCTAATACATTATGAATGGAAGTGCAATAGTGTACAGTCACTTTAGAGTTAAATATCCACTTCCCATATACCTCATCAATTTCACTCCTGGGCATTTGTCCAAGAGAAATAAAACTATCTTTCCAGAAAAGACTTATACAAAAATGCTTATACAGATTTATTCCTGGTCATGGTTAGGAAGAATTAATATCATGAAAATGGCCATACTGCTCAAAGTAATCTACAGAGTCAATGCCATCCCCATCAAGTTACCAACGACTTTCTTCACAGAACTGGAAAAAAACACTTTAAACTTCATATGGAATCACAAGAGAGCCTGCATAGCAAAGACAATCCTAAGCAAAAAGAACAAAGCCAAAGGCATCACACTGCAGGACTTCAAACTATACTACAAGGCTACAGTAATCAAAACAGCATGGTACTGGTACCAAAGCAGAGACATAGACCAATGGAACAGAGCAGAGGCCCCAGAAGTAGCACCACACATCTACAACCATCTGATCTTTGACAAACCCAACAAAAACAAGCAATGGGGAAAGGACTCCATGTTTAATAAATGGTGTTGGGAAAACTGGCTAGCCATGTGCAGAAAGCAGAAATCAAACCCCTACCTGTCACCTCACACTAAAATTAACTCCAGATGGATTAAAGATTTAAACATAAAACCTGACGCCATAAAAACACAAGAAGAAAACATAGGCAAAACCATCCAGGACATAGGCATAGGCAAGGACTTCATGACTAAAACACCAAAAGCAATGGCAATAAAAGCCAAGATAGACAAATGGGATCTAATTAAAATTCAGAGCTTTTGTCCAGCAAAAGAAACCATCATTAGAGCAAATTGTCAACCAACAGAATGGGAAAAAATTTTTGCAATCTACCCATCTGACAAAGGGCTAATATCCAGAATCTACAAAGAACTAAAACAGATATACATGAAAAAAACAAACAACCCCATTCAAAAGTGGGTAAAGAATATGAACAGACACTTTTCAAAAGAAGACATATATGAGGCCAACAAACACGAAAAAATGCTCATCATCACTAGTCATTAGAGAAATGCAAATCAAAACCACATTGAGATACCATCTCACGGCAGTTAGAATGGAAATCATTAAAAAATCTGGAGACAACAGATGCTGGAGAGGATTTGGAGAAAAAGGTACACTCTTACAGAGTTGGTGGGAGTGTAAATTAGTTCAACCATTGTGGAAGACAGTGTGGTGATTCCTTGAGGATCTAGAAATAGAAATTCCATTTGACCCAGCAATCCCATTACTGGGTATATACCCAAAGAACTATAAATTATTCTACTATAAAGACACATGCAAACATATGTTCATTGCAGCCCTGTGTACAATAGCAAAGACTTGGAACCAACCCAAATGCCCATCAATGATAGACTGGACAAAGAAAATGTGGCACATGTACGCCATGAAATACTACACAGCCATAAAAAACGATGAGTTCGTGTCCTTTTTAGGGACTTTGATGAATCTGGAAACCATCACTCTGAGAAAACTGACACAAGAGCAGAAAGCCAAACACCACATGTCATCATTCATAGGTGGGTGTTGAACAATGAGAACACGGGGATTCAGGGAGAGGAGCATCACACCTTGGGGGCAGTTTTGTCGGGGGGTAGGGGATAGACAGCAGGGGCTGGGAAGGGAGGGGAGGGTAGGAAGGGATAACATGGGAAGAAATGCCAGATAGAGTATGCACCTGAAGTAAAATTGATAAATTAAAAAACAAACAAACAAAAAATATTTGTTGAATGGATGAGTAAATAAAGAAAACAAACCACACACACACAAAAATAATTGGAAACAATTACTCTGTCTGTCAACAGGTGACTGGCTAAACAAATTGTGGTAAATTTAAACAATGGAATAACAGTCATCAATGAAAATGAACTAACTACAGATTTAGAAAACAGTATGATTGAATTTCAGAGACATTATATTGAACAAAAGAAGCTAGATGCAAATGACTATACACTGTATGATCAATTTCTTTAAACTTCAGAAAAAATAAAGCTGATCTATAATGATAGATATCAGATCACTTGTGTGATGTGGAGGAAGGAAGTAGGACTGACTGCAAAGGGAACTTTCTGGTGAGAAAAAAATGTTCATTTCTTCATTGGAGTGGTGATTACATGGGTCTAGACATTTATTAAAAATCATAAAAATATAGAATTAATAAAAATTAAGAACAAAAATCTATGGTAGTTAAAATCTTCATAGCAAGTTGAAAATTCTTTATTGTTTTACTCCTTTGTGTGTGTGTGTAATTATCTAAACTACAAACCCCCTGTAAAACTAAATTTTCAAAAGACTTTGAAAAATATAAACAACAATGTAATAATTCTTATCTAAGACACCAAAATCATTTGTTAACAATATTCATGAAGTTCTGATGCCACTATAATTGCTATTAAATCTATACTAAAATGAAAATAGTCACTTCATTTAAGCACTTAGAGTCCAGTAGTGTGTACTTATGTGGAGGTAAAAGGCAACTTCATCTTGGATGCAAATCTTCCATGTTGGCTTCTGACTAACTCCAGTTCCAGAAATGCCTCTAAGATTTCTATTTTATCACTTTTCCTTGTGTACTTAGCATAAATCCTACCTTTAGGTCAAAACAACCTTGACCGTAAATCCTGCCTTTGGGCAGACTCACATACCATTCTTGCTTTTCCCAGAGAGGTCAACTTCAGTTATCCTACACATTTCTTCCCTGTGGTATATAAAACCTGGGTCTGTGGGATAATGGCACAGGGACCCATCGTCTTGTCTCACAGCTGTCTGAGACACAGACATGACTCTAGTTCCTATTAAATATTTCATTCTGAAAAATTGGATTTGTCAACCTATTTCTTTGGTCTCTCAGTTTCCCTGAACTTTGGGAGTAAGTTGGCATAGACTTGCTTACTGCAGAACAATCTGAATAATTAGAGTATAAATAGTTACATCAAAATCTCCTCAAGCTTAAGTGATAAGATGTCATTTAAATATCATAAGATGTCTTAATTTTTAAATTAAAAATTTCAGAAGAGGAAAAAATAGTCTGTTATTTAAAAATTATTAAGCCTTTTTGTCTGCATTTTCCATATTTCCAGTATGTTATATATCTGATAGTTTCAAAGAAATCAAGTGCATTCAAAACTTCCAAAAATGAGTAGCAGTTTTATATCAGATATTATTTTAAAATGTACTTCTTTCAGAAAAATGGGAAAGCCCAAGTATGGCCATTATCCAGCACATTTCATTTCATTTTGGAACATTTTCTTATTTTAAAAAATTTCCATAATTTGCTTAACACATTATATAAAATATAATTATTTTTTATTTCTAAATAGCCTTACATATATATATCAGAGAATTTACCATGATCAGACATAATTCTTAAAACCATATTTCAAATGTATTTACAGCTCTCTCATATTTTTGTATGCAATGACAAATTCCTTCATGCAGGGGAACTTTGAAATAAGTTGTATGAATATATAGAAGCATAAAAGAGAGATTTAAATATCATCATGATAGGCCAGGAAGGAAATATGACATGACAACATTAATACAGTCTGAGAGAGCAGGCAGCATGCTGAGTGACTTTTCTTTCTTTACGAGTATCTGTCAACAGACATTCAGAACACTGATCATGCTCTCCATGCAGATTTAAGGCTCAACAAAATTGAAGAATAAATCAGCGGTATGCCTGGTGTATGCTTTCTGAAAACAAACAACCTATGTAAGTCAGTTTAGAGTTATTTATAAAGTTTTGGCTCTCACTTTCCCCTCAGTAACCTTACTCAGAGGATGACTTTCAATAGAGCTTAACATAATCACACACACGTTAAAATGAGAACACGAGCTCAATAAGCTTGTCTTCTTTAGAATCTTAACATTTATAAAACTCTCTGTAAATAGTAATTACTATAAAATGTATTTTTTCTGAATCAGTTGATCTTGGGTGAAATAGAGTAACTACTTCATCTTTTTCCTAAAAATAATAGTTGGTAGATGGTAATAGAAATAATGTACATTTACAAAGCTAATTTTGTTTTCTGCAAGCTAATGCCCACTAATAAGAAACTAAGTGTACTGTCATTGTTATCATCCATATGATCTTGTTGGTGATTTTCCTAAAGATTGAGTTTATCAAATTTTGGAGAAAAAAAATCCCATTTTACATTTTACCTATCCATTGAACATAGCATTTTGTTTTACATAACCTTATTTTTTTCAACCATTGCTTTCTAGGCAAGGAGTACTTGAAAATGATTGTATATTAATATGTAAAATATAAGGTTTTCATTTGGAAGTTGCTATACCAAAAAAATGAAAATATTTGCATCACCTCATAGTGTTAGTTATTTGGAATGGAGAGGTAGACTAGGGGAGGACTGAGAAAGGCAGATTGTTGAAGTGAGACTTCAGTAATTTCACATTAAGGCCAATGATACAAACTATATCATGAAAGTCTGGAAAGACAATCTAAAGTTTTCAAAAGTGTAAGACAAGGAGAAAAAATACTTTTATCTTTGAACAAAGCAAAAATCAAGTTGCTGTCTACTAAATACCAAGTGTAAAATAATTTTAAAGTCAAATCTATTTATTACTATGATAAGGTCAATTACATAGTTATATACACACAAATGTATTGAATGTTAAAATAAAAGTTAAATTTCTAACCTATCATCTCTTTTCTAAATTTTTCCTAGTCTGAATGTACCAGTATGTACCAGTATGATTGCCGTTGGTGTGCTCAAAGTAGCATTAACTAAGTTAATAATTTAAGGATTTTCCTGCAAAGAAACACAGAGAAGTACCTGAAATTAAATGCCAGTGTTTAATGTCACCTATTTTCAATTCTTCTTCTAGAGTTTAGACTTGAAAAAAAGGGCCCAAAGAATATATAGACATGATCTAGTCTGGAAATTCAGAAAACTAGAGCACCATTCTTAGTCTAGACCTCCTAGAACGCTGGTCAAGTTTCCTGAATTTCCAGACCTGGTCACTTTCCCAGTTTATTTGAAATTCATCAACACAAAAATGAGAAAGGAGGCAAAGAGGTCTTAGAAGTCATGCAGACAATGTGACCTTGACTAAGACATGGGTGTTTTTCTACTTTTCAGGCAATTAGAATAACAACAGACATTAAGACCTTATAAAACAGTTAATTTTCATGTGTTATAAAATTGATCATTAATTGTATTATTTCATTTTCACATTGCTGATAAAAGCATACCCTAAATTGGGTAATATACAAAAGAAGTTTAATTGACTCATAGTTCCATATGGCTGGACAGATCTCACAATCATGGCAGAAGTTGAATGAGGAACAAAGTCATGTCTCACATCATAGCATACAAGACAGAATGAGAGCCAAGTGAAAGGGGAAACCCCTTATAAAACCATCAGATCTCGTGAGACTCATTCACTACCATGAGAATACTATGGGGAAAACTGCCACCATGATTCAGTTATCTCCCACCATGTGCCTCCCACAACACTGGTGAATTACGGGAGCTACAATTCAAGATGAGATTTGGGTGGGGACACAGGAAAACCATTTCATTACCCTCTGGCCCCTCCCAAATCTCATGTCCTTACATTTCAAAACCAATCATGTCTTCCCAACAGTCCCCCAAGGTCTTAACTCATTTCAGCATTAATTAAAAAATCCACAGTACAAAGTCTCATCTGAGACAAGTCAAGTCCCTTCTGCCTATTAGTTACTTCCTAAATACAATGGGAATATAAACATTGGGCAAAAATACCCATTTGAAATGGGAGAAATTGGCCAAAACAAGGAGGCTAAAGGCCTCAGGCAAGTCCAAAATCCAACAGGGCAGTTGAACTTTAAAGCTTTGAAATGATCTCCTTTGACGCCAGGTCTCACATCCAGGTCACCCTGATGCAAGAGGTTCCCATGGTCTTGGGCAGCTCTGCCCCTGTGGCTTTGCAGGGTACATCCCTCTTCCTGGCTACTTTGATGGGTTGGTGTTGTGTCTGTGGTTCTTGCAGGCACACAGTGCAAGCTCTTGGTGGATCTACCATTCTGGATTGTGGAGGATGGTGGCCCTTTTCTCACAGCTCCACTAGGCTGTGCCCCAGTGGGGACATTGTGTGGGGTTTCACATCCCACATTTCCCTTCCACACTGCACTATCAGAGGTTCTCCATGAGGGTCTTGCCCCTCCAGCACACCTCTGCTTGGACATCCATGTATTTTCATAAATCCTCTAAAATCTAGATGGAGGTTCCCAAAACCTCAATTCTTGACTTCTGTGCAACTGAAGGCCTAACTCCATGTGTAAGCCACCAAGGCTTGAGGCTTGCACCCTCTGAAGCAATGACTTGAGCTCTATGTTGGCCCCTTTTAGATACAACTGGGATGCAGGACACCAAGTTCCAAGACTGCACAAAGTAGCAAGGTCCTGGACCCAGCCCATGAAACCATTTTTTCCTCCTAGGCCTCCTGACTTGTGATGGCAGGGGCTGCCATGAAGATCTCTGACATGTCCTGGAGACATTTTTTCTATTGTCTTTGTGATTAATGGCTTCTCATTACTTTTGCAAATTTCTGCAGCCAGCTTGAATTTCTTCCCAGAAAATGGGTTTTTCTTTTCTATTGCCTCATCAGACTGCAAATTTTCTGAACTTTTATGCTCTGCTTCCCTTTTAAGCATAAGATCCAATTCCAAACCATATCTTTGTGAATACATAAAACTGATTGCTTTTAACAGTACCCGTGTCACATCTTGAATGCTTTGTTGCTTAGAAATTTCTTCTGCCAGATGCCCTAAATCATCTCTCTCAAGTTAAAAGTTCCACATATCTCTAGGTCAGGGGCAAAATGACACTACACTCTTTTATAAAACATTGCAAGAGTCACCTTTGCTCCAGGTCCAAAGAAGTTCATCATCTCCACCTGAGTCCATATCAGCCTGAACTTCATTGTCTATATCACTATCAGCAGTTTGGTCAAAGATATTTAACAAGGGTCTAGGAAGTTCCAAACTTTTCCACATTTTCCTTTTTTAATATGAGCCCTCCTAACTGTTCCAACCTCTCCCTACTACACAGTTCCAAAGTCGCTTCTGTATTTTCAAGTATCTTACAGCAGTGCCCCATTCCTGGTACCAATTTACTGTATTAGTCTTCTTTTACACTGCTGATAAAGACATACCCAAGACTGGGTAATTTATGAAGGAAAGAGGTTTAATTGACTCAGTTCCACATGGCTGGAGAGGCCTTGCAATTATGGCAGAAGGTGAATGGAAAGTAAAGCCACATTTTACATAGTGGCAGACAGGACAGTATGAGAACCAAGTGAATAGGGGAACCCCCTCCAAAACCATCAGATCTCGTGAGACTTATTAACTACCATGAGGACAGTATGAGGAAAACCACCCCATGATTCAATTGTCTCTCACTGGGTCTCACAACATGTGGGAATTATGGTAGCCACAATTCAAGATGAGATTTGGTGGGGGGACACAGCCAAACCATATGATTAATTAAAACATGCTTACATTTAGAACATCTCAGAAATATTCTGGTTACCATGCACGTAAGCAGTAGGTCATTTACTCTGATACCAGGATAAAAGTGAACTTCAGGCTGACAAACTAAGCCAACTATCCAGATATTTTCGCAAAAATTAGATTATTGTGGATTTTTGTATTTTTTTGTTTTCTTTTGCTTTTATGTTACTGTTGTGACTCACAGCTATAAAATAGAGAGTAGATAGCCTACCTACTTTTATTTACAAAGATGTGGACCTGGACACCTAAAACATTATCTGTTAAGGGTACCCTTATAAACATTTGATGCTTAAGAATAGTATAAATAATTTTAGTAATTAAAGTGAAATAAATTGCCTACTGAAGAAAAAAATGAAACTTTTAAATTATTTTTAAAAATGCTTTTGTTTGAATTATATGTAGATCATTGAAATATAGGCACTGTGTACAGTATTATACAGTTATCTTTTACATGTTTACCTGAAGTATGTTTATTTTGTTTTATTTACCCCTTGAAGAGTGTTTTAATGCCAATGCAAATTGTTTTCACATTAACCCAGTGGAATTTACCTTCAAATCCCAGTGCTTTCTAGGAGAGCACTCATAAATGAAAATCAATTCTGTTCCACTTTATAAAGTAGTATTCTTTTGTTACTCACATTTCTCATTAAATACAACATACATGCTGCAGGGCAATGAAAATTATTCTTTTGCTTCTTTTGCACAGTGGTAACATTCTTAGATTTGCTAGATTGAATACTTTGTTTTCTGATTTTATGTTCAAATTCTTTGCTCATCAAATTTTGAGGATTTCCTTTGCATTAAAATCTTAGTTATTTATTGATGTTTTCTTCTTCGGTAATTGACATAAACCCTCAGAGCTCTCTAAGCTCAAATTTACAATACTGTGATCTAAAAATTTCCCACTGTTTTCATTGGAAATAGGCACTTTAAGTGTCAAATGAAAATATGACCTATTATTCTAAATAGATATTTTAGAGAGAATCTAGACAACCATCAAAAATTATCCCACAGAGGCGGAAATGAGACAAATTAAACCTTCATTGAGATGAAACTCAGGAGACTTAGCCTGTCTCCAGAAGTCAAATAGAAGCATAAGTGATTTATGAGGAAATCTGTTTATATTAATACGAGTGAAATGCTTTGGGGACTGTCTCCTTGATCTGGTTTTTAATCATTCCAAATCCATACCTGGATTTTTTTTTTCTACTAATGTAACAAAAGTATGTCCCTGTTTGATCATAATTAAGTACAAATTCAGACTTGACATCCCTGTTTTTCAAACTTCTTGGTGTTGAGGGGAATTAAAACGTTTAACACTTGTAAGATTTGAAGATGAGGTAAATCCCTAGCTCTCTTGCTGCATTCTTTTTCTTAGGATGGATAAACAAAAAGTCACTGATAGTAATGTCATATTTTGTGAACTTTTCTCTACTGTTCTATCCAGACTGTTTGCTTTGTTTGTCAGTGTTTTCCTGTTGTCCTTGAATTTGATGCTATAGCCATCTGTAAAGGTTTATTTGCACAAGATTGAATGCTTAAGGGAACACATACTATGAATTCAACTACAGGACTAACTTCAGTGCAAGAAGAGGCAAGAAAACATACTTAAGCTTATATTTAATGAATTTTATGAAGTTACTTTTGCTGGATGTAAGGGTTAGGCTGAAATGCCATGTAGAAAGTCTTATATGACAGTGGGATTTTGTACAAAGATCAAAAAATATTTAAATTCTGCTCAGACCCAACCAGTTCTCCTATTCTACCTGCCAAGCAAAAAAGAAATGTGTGTTTGTGTGTGTATACATACATACACACACATTTCTTTATATATATTCTATATATATACATAGAATATATACCTCTATTAACATATATATTCACATACATTTATACACACACACATTCACATATTCATGCATATACATACATATATAATTTATATATATGTAGACATACACACACACACAAACACACACACACACACACATATATATATATATATATATATATATATATGCATAGAAAATAATTGAAAATAGAGTCAAGTAAACATTTACATTAATTGATGATTTGGTCACAAGGCCCAATATGGAACTTCTATACAGTGATGTGTTTTTTTTCTTTATAAACTTTCAAACAAAAGGCAGCAAACAGTTCCTTTAATGTCCAGACTAAATTTTTGCATTGTACCATTCCAATAGCTAAAGGAGTCAATTCAAAGCACAGCAATCAACAAACATGGGCACATGTACAAGAATGTATGCAGTGTTATTCATGCTCAAGAGAGAAAGAAACTATTTTCTTCATACCTTTTGTAGTTTTACTCAACTCACTCAGCCTTCTCAGGCTAGAATGATAGGCCTGGGCTTAGATATTATATGAGATACAAAAAGAATATCAAAACAGAGAGATAGATGTCTGTCCCCTTAATCTTTTGGAACACACTTCTCTGTATTTAAGTATAATTTTTGCAGCAGATGGAGATTTTGCTTTAGCTTTGAACAGAGTTTTAAGTCCTTCTCTGTAAAATGGTCTTGGCCCTATGAAAATTCGTAACCTGATATGACCTGAATGTCTCCCAAAATCCATATGTTGACAATTAATAGCCAATGTGACAGTGTTAAGAAATTGGGTCTTTAGGGGGTGATCAACTTATAAACGTGGAGCAAAGCCCTCGTGGAAGGGATTAGGGCCTTTACAAAGGAACATAAGGAAATGAGTTCATTCCCTTTTGCTCTTCCACCTGTACCATGTGAGAACAAAGCATGTGTCTCCTGTGAAGCATGCAGCAACAAGGTTGAGAGTGTAGCCCTTACCTGACATTAAATTTGCCAGTGCCTTGATCTTGGTCTTCCCAGCCTTCAGAACTGTGAGAAATAAAATTCTTTTCTATAGATATTACCCAGTCTCAGGTATTTTGTTACATTAGCACAAAAGAGTAGGACATATTTCAATAGATAAATGTGGAATTTGCTTTTTAGTGTTATCTGTGTAAGCAGAGTGGACAGAAATATCAAGTGTTTTCTCAGAGACACTGGGCCAGATCTATTGGTAAAGCAAAATTCAGTGGACTGGTCTTCTCAGGCCAATTGCAGGTCTATAAATGGATAAAAATAATAAGGTATAGGGTAAGGTCACTTGGACATGATGGTTAATGTGAAAGTTTTCTCTCTCTTCCACAATATCTCTCCTTTTCTCCCTGCTTTCCTTTCTCCCTTCCTTCCCTTGTGGTATTACCATACCCTCTCCCATACAAAGGGAAAGAATAAATTGCAGGTCTGCTGCTACTTATTGCCGTTTCAATCAATAACTTTCACATTGTGGTAACCACGATGGTGAAATAAGTGATCAGATGTGAAACCATTTGTGAATGGCTAACTCTATAGTCAGAAGAAGTGACTTTACTCAATTCTTGTAGCTTCTTCAGATAAAGATTAGGTAAGCTTAGGATTTTTATTGTTTGTACATTCCTTTACTAAATATGTGTTGAGCACCTACTTGGGGTCTGACACATTTAAAGATGTCTTTTTTATTTCTTTACTTTTTTTTTTTTTTTTTTGAGACAGGGCCTTGCTCTATTGCAAGGGCTGGAGTTCAGTGACAGAATCTCAGCTCACTGCAACCTTGCCTCCCAGCTCAAGTGATCCTCCTCAGCCTCCCAAATAGCTGGGACTATAGGCATGATCCACAAAGCCGGCTAATTTTTTAAGTTTTTTCAGAGATGCAGTTTTGCCACATTGCCTAAACTGGTCTCGAACTCTTCCGCTCAAGCAATCTGCCTGCTTTGGACTCCCACAGTGCTGGAATTACAGGTGCTAGCTATCATGCCTTGCCTAAAGATTTCCCACTTTCTGATATACATGAAATTATGAATGAAATTGAAATTATGAGATTCTAAGAGTCAGGGATACATCGATCACAATGCTAATGCCAGAAATTTTCTTGCTGTTCATTACAAATACTAATTCATTTATTTTTACATACATGCGTGAGATTGGTTCTATTATTCATTCCAATTTGTAGAGCAATAAATGAGAGTATGGAATCCATAAATATCTTCCCCAATGTCACACAACCAGTACACAATGGGGCTGTGATTTGAGCAGTCCGTCTTTAGTGTCTCTGCATTTAATTATTATGCTTCACTTGACTGATATTCATGCATTAAGGTCAGCTATATGTAAGAAGTTTTACCTAATTGGAAGAAGATAATAATACAATTTTTAATAAGAAGAATAGACGAGTAGACAAGAGAGACACAGAGATAAAGAGAGAAATCCAAATACTTAAATCACTATTAGATGATAATTTCTGACTGTGGCTGGCCCACCTGGGTAGGTATTATACACTGTTCTACTCCTGTAGAACCATAAGCCCAGACGGGCTTAGATTTGAAAGTTTAGTCAACTTGACATATTTTCAATCCCAGTGCTTCAATATTAAATCCCTTGAAATGAAAACAGTTTAGACATTAGGCCTACAAAAGATAAGAACAATCTTGCAAAGAGAATTTAAATGACAGTCTCAGGAGACTGCTGTTTCTTGACTGCCAAACTACCATCTTTCATTCAGTCTAACCAGATAGCATCTTTTTTAGTGATGACACAATAATAGTTTATCTTTGTTATGAAATCTGCAGGAATCAAGCTAGGCATTCTTTTTTGCAGAAGCCCTGGCTCAGAAATGCTTATTTCCTCTTGTTTAAAATTTTTTTAAAAATAAAGGAGAAAAGAATAAAAGTTTGTTGATATCTTCTCAATTTGTACCAAGACCTACCTTTTTACCTCAACTTATTCTAACAAGTAACCCAAGCAATTTCCCAAGCCTTGTGTGTATTTTAGATTTTTTTTTGATGTAAAGTAATTGTCCAATCCCCAAATTAAGTCTTCTTAGATATGAGAGGCATTTTAGATTTAAAAAATAAACTCATAGAAATATTTTAATTATAGTTTTAAAGATACCCATTTGAACTCAGAAGAGAGTAGCATTTGTTATGATTTGAGATGTGTCTGATGATTCACAAAACATTTCTGCCTTCTGGAGCAGTAGCTATTGAAAATCATCCAATTAAAATGGGAGCTGGGGAAGTGAAACTCTTGGGTCATACACAACACGTAGTGTTCTGAACAAATGATTGATTTCTCCAGAAAAGACTATGGTATGAAAAAAAACAGCTTTATTAAAACATTATTTTGTATTATTAATTAGTTAACTAGTTAGTGCATATGCTGCTAAATTTGAGTGGCTATGTATTATAGTAATATTTTAGAGAACAAGGAATAAACTGTGATTAGGGCAAGGTGCACATTTTCAATTTTTATTTAACCCAAACTGTCACTTAAAATCAAACGTATTTGATTATTTCTTCCTTTCTAACACATCATAAAGTTGTATATCCCTATGCCTCTGCTCATGTTCCTCCAACTAGGATTACAATAGCAGACACTTCTGGAACTAACCCAGATCCCCCTACCTGGCTGGAGTGCAGTCATCCTCAGCTGCTGCTAGGCTTGAAACTAATAACATACACCTGAGGCTTTCTCAGGTGTCTTGGCTATTTCTCAGGTGTCCTGGAGATGCCAGGAGAGTTTATTCTTAAAAGTTTTCATTCGATGTACCAAGGCTAGACTTTACTGGAGATTACTTGCTTCAGGAGCTCCTTTTCCCTCTGTATTCTGCTCTCCTCTCTTACAGCATTTCCTGGGAAGCTCTCCATTAATAAATTGTATGAACTCGAATCTTTGTCTTTGGCTGTGCTTCCAGAGAACCTGATCTAAGGCAATTACCATTCCCACCATTTTCCACGGTATCATTAGCTATTATTCTGCAAAGTCCAGCTCATTTGTATTTCCTCTGATGTTTTTTCAGTATATTGCCTCCACCTGAATATCCCTAGCACAATTGACATTTTCCCTCTGTTTCTTAATAGAACATATGGTACTTATATTAATTTGTTTACAGTTTAAAGTAATGTCACTGTCTTTCAAAAAGGAAACAAAATAAAGACAGTTTCTGGTAAAAAAAAAAAATTAAATTAATCATCAGCAATCCTGAACTAAAAGAAATTAAAAAAACAAACAAATTCTTCAGGCAAAAGGAAAACGATGCCAGAAGGAAATTTGCCTTTGCACAAAGAAATGGAGAGTGCTAAAAATGGTAAATATATAGGCAAATATAAAGGACATTGTTATTTAAAATATCTTTAATCAGTAATCAATTGTTTAACACAAATACGATAGCAATATATTTTGAAGTTTCTGACTTATGCAGAAACAGTGTTATGACAACATTATCACACAGAATGGTGAGGAAAATTTCAGTACACTGTGGTAAGGTACTTGTAGTATATATGAAATGTTATAATATTATTTTAAAGTAGGCCGTGAAAAGTTAAAGATACTTATTGAAAGAGTAAAAACAAGGGCCGGGCGCGGTGGCTCACGCCTGTAATCCCAGCACTTTGGAAGGCCGAGGCGGGTGGATCACGAGGTCAAGAGATCGAGACCATCCTGGTCAACATGGTGAAACCCCGTCTCTACTAAAACTACAAAAAATTAGCTGGGCATGGTGGCGCGTGCCTGTAATCCCAGCTACTCAGGAGGCTGAGGCAGGAGAATTGCCTGAACCCAGGAGGCGGAGGTTGCGGTGAGCCGAGATCGCGCCATTGCACTCCAGCCTGGGTAACAAGAGCGAAACTCTGTCTCAAAAAAAAAAAAAAAAAGTAAAAACAACTACTAGCCCAATAAAACAGAGGTATAGCTCTTAAGGCAAAATAGGAGATGAAGGAAAAAAGAGTAAGAATAAAGAACAGGTGGAACTAACGAAATAAATTTTAAGGTAGATTAAAAACCCACATTATCAACAATTATATCTAGGCACTGAAACTAAAAAAGCAATGAATCGTCAGATTGGATTAAAAAGTAAGAAGTAATTACATGGTGACTGCAAGAAATTCATTTTAAATATAAAGACACAAAGAAGTTAAAAGTAAGAAGATTTAAAAAGAAATTCTGTGAAAAACAAAAATTGAAAGAAAGCTGGAGTTTGTTTTATTAACATTGGACAAAGTACATCATAGAACAAGGAATATTACCAGTGACAAAGAAGGAAAGTTCATAAAGATTTTATAAACAGTTTTTATCAAGAGGGCATAACAATCCTAAATGTGTAGACCCAATAACACAGCTTCAAAATATATGTAGTAAAATTTTATGAGAAGAGAAATAGACATATCTATGATTATCACTGGAGATTTTAGCATTTCTCTTTCAGTCATTGAACAAGCAGCCAGAAAATCAGAAAGAATATTGAAAGCTTGAAGAATACTGTCAACCAACTTGCACATCCTTATATTTAAAGAACACTGCACTCAAAAACCACATTAAACATGCATTATTATTAGATAACATGGAACATTTACTAAGATAGGCCACATTCTGACCCACAAAGCAAATCTTAACTAGAATACATTGAACTTATGCAAAATATTTTCTCTGACCAAGTGAAACTATACCAGACATAAATAAAGTGAAATCTGAAAACTCCCCAGATACTTGAAACAAATCAACACATTCCAAAATCCATAAGTATAACCATAAATTAAAGAAGAAATTACAAACAAAACTAAGAAATTCTGAATTAAATGAAAATCAAAATAAAACATATCAGTATTTGTTGAATGCAGCTGAGTAGTGCTTAGAGAAAAAATTATAATTTTAAATACCCATATTAGAAAATAAGAAAGTTCTCATATTAATGATTTTATCTTCTATCGTATGAAACCAGAAAAAGAAACACAAAGTAAGCAGACAAAAATAAATGCTAATAATAAAATCTAAAATAATAAAATAAATGCAGAAATAATAGTGAAAAACAACGCAACCATAAATTGGTTCTTTGCAAAGATAATTGAAAAACATAAAATGTAGTCATAGTAACCAGAAGAAGCAGGAGACATGAATCGCAGATTCTACAAGCATCACCACAAATTCTACAAGCATCAAATGACTAATAAATAATATTATAAAAAATTTATGCCAATAAATTGATAATGAAGATAAAATGTACAAATCATTTGCAAGATAAAGACTGTTAAAGCATACGTAAGAAGAAAACCTAAACTGTTATTTGTCTGTTAGGTAAATTGAATCTAGGTGTTTAAAATCCCCCCTGCAGTGAAAACTCCTGAGATGAATACAACCAGACACTTACGGAAAAAATCACAGTAATTTCACACAAATTCTTCAGCAAATGGTCTTCTCATGTTATTCTAATAAGGTCAGATATATCCTGATACAAAAGCCAGGCTTTACAAGGGAAGAACATTAGAGACCAAAATTCCTCATTAATTTAGATGTAATAACCTTACCAAATTTTTGAAAATAGAATCCAGAAATACATACAAAGAATAAGGATCATTACCAAATGTGGTGTAGCTCAGGATGCATTGTCAATTTAACATTTGAAAATTAAACAATACAGTTTACCATGTTAATACACTGAAAACAAATATATGTGTGTATATATATATATATATATATATACATTCAGTATACACTGGAAAAATATATATTTTATATATACATATATATGTGTGTTTGTGTGTGCGTGTGTGTGTGTGTGTGTGTGTGTGTAAGATCATCCCAAAAGGTGCAAAAATAAATTTGGCAAAACTCACACCTTTTCATAATTAAAAGACAGACTATCAGCAAACTAGAAATTGAAGGGAATTCTCAACCTAATCAAAGGCACGTATAAAAACTACAGCTAACTTTACAATTAACAGTGAAAAATAGAATACTATCCCTCTACAATAAAAACATTATAGGATGTCTACTCATACCACTTTTATTCTATGTTGAAATAAAGGACCTAGTCAATGTGATAAGACAAGTAAACAATATAGAAGTATATAGATCAAAGAGGAGGAAGTAAACTGTTTTAATCACAGATGATATGATTGTTTATGAGGAAAATCCTAATGCAGAGAAAAGCCACTAGAATGCATAAACAAGTTTAGCAATGTCACAACATTGAGATCAATACACAAAATTTCATTGTGTTTCTGTATCTGACTTATGAATAAATGAAAACTGAAATTGAAAATAAATATTACAATAGCAAATGAAAATATAAAACATTTATTAATGAATTCAACAATAAATGTATAAGATCTATAAATTAAAACAGTGTTATGTTGAAAACTAATAAAGACAAAATTTTAAAACAGAGATATATAAGATGTTCATTAATCAGAAGACAGTATTGTTAAGACAGAAACTCTTCCCAAATAGTCCTGTAGATTCAATGCAATTTCTATCAAAGTCCTGACAGGCTTATTTTTTGAAGGACTTGAAGTCTTTTGTTTAAGTGTATATGCAAATGAAAGGAATTAGAATAGTAAAAATAACTTTGAAAAAGCAGAACAAATTTGAAGGACATACATATGTGACTGCAAGAGCTACTATAAATTTTTGGTAATCAAGATAATATGGTATAGGTATAAGTGTAGATTTACATACTAATGGAGAGAATACTGAGTTCAGGTATAGAAACAAACATATGTGGTCAATTGATTTTCAACTAAGGAACCAAACTAATTAAATTGGAAAAGGATATTTTTTTAAAAATAAATGATTTTAGTACAATTAGATATCCATATACAAAAGAAAATAAAACTTGACCTATATTTTATACCATATAAAAATCAATTTAAGAGTAACAGATTTAATATATTAATAAAACATTTAAACTTCTTGTAGAAAACAAAAGAGAAAATATTAAGTCCTTGTGTTAAGCTAGCATCCTTACATTCAACATAAAAATCACAAACCACAAAGGAGAAAATAAATTAATTATATTATGCCAAAATTCAAAACATTTGCTCTTCAAAAGACATCACTAGATAATGAAAAGACATAGCATATACTGGAAGAAAATATTTGTAAAATGTGTAACTGATAAAGGACTTCCATTGAGAGTACATTTTAAAAGCACTTAGAACTCAATACAAATAAAAGTGTTTTAACAAATAGGGAAAAGATTTCCGCAGCTACTTCAGGAGTAAAGTGATGGTAATTACAACAAGATGAATGTATGTAAAAACATTATGCTAAGTAGAAGAAGCTAGTCAGAAAAGATCACATATTATATGATTCTATTTATATGAAAAGTCCAGAATAGGTGAATCTACAGAGACACGAAGTGGATTAGTGGTGGCCTAGTCTTTTGGGGAAAAATGTTCTAAAGTTAAATTATGATAATATATGTACAACTTTGTGAATATTCTCAAACCCAGGGAATTGCATACTTTCAATGGGTACATTTTATGGCACATAATTGAGATCTAAAAGTGTGCTAATTAAATATTCTACAAATGGCAAGTAAGAATGTGAATATATGTTCAACATTATTGATAATTGAGAAAATAAAATTAATGTCACAATGAGAAACTGCTACACATCTAAAATTGCTAAAATTTAAAATTTGGACAATATCATACGTGGGAGGAACTTTCATATGTTGCTGATTAGAATATAAAATGGCACATCCTCTTGGTAAACAGTTTGGCAGTTTCTTAAAAAGTTAAATATATTCTTTCCATGTGAGCAAGAAATCTCACTCCTAGACATTAATCCAATAAAAATTGAAACCTGTTGAAGTGGAGTCATGTGTCTAGGGTGTTACCTGAGGTTAATTGCCTCATGCCAGGAAATCAAGGATGTGAACACTCAGGAGTGAGGTTAAGAGTAGAGGTTTAATAGGTGAAAGAAAGAGAAAAGCTCTCTCTTACAGAGAAGGAAGGGCTCCTCAGCAGGTCTTCTGGCTCTGAGGTGATGATATGCTCGGGGTTTTACAGACTAGCTTGAGGAAGTAGTGTCTGGTTTACATAGGCCTCAAAAGATTGGTTAGACCAGGTGTGCCATTTACATAGTGTGCGAAGAAGCTGGCCACCCCACCTTAATCCTTTATTATTCAGATATGTTCTCTACCTGGGCAAGGGGCGCCATATAGCCCATTCCCTTATTACATATGTGGACACAAAAAAAAGAGAAGATGGATCCTGCATGATGGCTATGCCTGGCTCCCAGGTAGCCCTTTTCTATTAGCACAGCTGACGGCATTCACCTGTGCAAGCTTCCAGCTTGCTTATCTATGTTTGCAGCTCGACTTTTCAGGCTACTCATTAGAAAAGAAATGATTTGGGGGCTGCTATTTGTTAAAAGGGAAACCTTGCAAGTGGCCCTCACTATCTGCCTAGATAATTTTGTTCTAGGTCTTGTATCACTATGTATACCCACAAAAAGCATGTACTCAAAGGTTCAAAGCAGCTTTATCAACAATAGACAAAAATTGGAAAAAACTCAAATATCCACCAATTTTTGAACAGATGAATAAATTGAGATATATTTTATGATGAAATACTACTCCACAATAAAAAGAAAGTGATACACACAATAACATAGGTAAATGTCCAAAGTATTATGCTAAGTAAAAAAAGCCAGACACAAAAACTACATACTATATAATTTCACTTACATGAAATTTTAGAAAATGAAAACATTATAGATATAGCATATCAAAGGTTGCCAGAGATGATAGGTTAGAAGAGATGATTTAGTGCAAAAGAACATAAGTTAAATTTTTGAGGTAGTAGAAATATTCTATGTATTATATCTGGCTATCTGTATTTTTCAGTATGTATGTGTATATTCTAAAACTCATCAAGTTGCATATTTAAATTTGGTAAATATCATTATGAGTAAATTCTGTCCTAGTAAAGTTTATTTTTGGTTGATTAAACAACTGCCACCAATTGCCATCATTTTTGCTTATAAGATAGTTTATAAATAGTCTCATCTCAGAACCCTTATAAGATAGTTTATAAATAGTCTCATCTGAGAATCAAGTGACATTTTATTGCTACTAAATAATATTTTTTATTTTTGTCCCAGAGCCTTCTGATTAAGATGGCTGACTTCCCTTACTCTGGCATGTTTGAATTAGAGAAAGGATGAATGCATTTCTTCCACAGCAGTGGTGTTATCTTTTCATATTCCATCATTTTCAAGGAGTCACTTTTGTGATTAAAGCTGTTTACATATTTGAATTATTACGAAGTTGTGTGTAGTGCTTCTGTGCCACAGCTCTGAATCAAAATGTCTTTGTCCAAATAGTCTATTTACTGTCTGCATAATCTGGGCAAGACTTTGAGTCTTTTCTTTTGTAAAATGAAAAAGATAAAAAACTTATGTCATTACAAAGACTGGATAACTTAGGATAGTGCCTGCAAAATGATGAATATTTAAATGTTAGTCTTTTTTAGTATCAATATCATTACTATGAACAAAATTCAGCTTCTTTTCCACAAGAATTATTGTATCTCTCAAACTTGCACTCTGTTCTAGAGACATTTGACATATAGGCATCTTACACATAAGCAGCTACATTTCTTGTGGCAATAAATTAGACTCACTCATTTTAAATTGCAAAAGTCACAGGTGTTTCTTTAACATGCTGAGCTGAACACATAATTGTAATTCCTGGACTGGGCTGAGTTATTAAAACCCTAACAAGCAAAGTAAATTTTTGATGTCACAAGGCAGATATGTCCTAATCTCTAACATTTACTGATATCTCACCAAGTAATGAAATACTGACAGGAGTTCCAAGATTATATATTTGCTGTTTTTATACATTTCCAAAAGGGCACTTAATTTTAGGAGGAAGAACTTACCAATTGCCTCTAAAGAGAAAATCATGTTTATTTATATACCTTCCAATTGCATATTACAAATAATTAAATAAAAGAGGTACTAACTCAGTATTATCTCATTCTTCTCACCTTCTTAAGTAAATGAAAAATATATAAGTGAAAACACTTGACTAGCATAACAGAGAAATCAAAGCTCTCAAATTCACAAACAGCTGGAAAAACAAAGTTCCTGAGTAGAGTCAAATACTTATAAAATAGATACAGATTTATTCATCCAAGTTTAAGAGAGGGTAAATATATCCATATTATTAACTCCAAATAAAAACCAGAATTCAGATGACAACAATTAGAAGTGATATCCACATTTATAAAGAACTAAAGGAGGTTCTGAACATACAGTACTAACACCAATGTAAGGACTATTTCTCAACAAGCCTAGCTGGCTGAGCAGGAAAGATATAAGTGCATCCTTATGACAATTTTTTGGGTAGAAAGCTCAGTATTCAAGGGTATTGTTCCACCTGTGTGGTTACTGCTTGTTGTGAGCTCATTTTTGAGGAAGTAATAATATGTGAGTAACAATAATGGCTTAAATTTATTAACCTCTTATTATTGGCACAATTACCAGTCCTATAAAGAACACCCAATAAGCACATCCCATTCTGAGGTAACTGCAGCACAGAGAAGTTAAGAGGCATGCCCAAGATCATATGGTTAGTAAGTGACTTCATAGTGAATTTCTGTTAAGTGAATAAGCAGTCAATTTTGACAACTAGCCATTGTACAATTTGACCTCCTAAGTCCTAGGCACTGTCATAAATGTCTCAATCTAACAATACACTGAATTTCCTCTCACTTGAACCATTGCAAGATACTTCATAAATTCCTGACTCGTTGGATTAAATGTGGTCAAATTTTCATTGCATACAGCTTCATAATGGCAAATTTTAGGTAAAAAATGTTAATGGATCTTCATTTTACAATCAAAAATAGAACTGTATATAGCCTTAGCTATTTCCCAGAAATACTCCATTTTCTCACACTTCTTATATTGTTTCTTCTGTGTAAGGTGGAAATCCAAGTGAAGATGACATCAAGCTAACTTTTCATAATATGCTTCTCGTAACTTCTTATTTCAAAATTTGTGGAGACAGAAAAAGACAACAGAGTACAGTAGTCATCAATACTAATGAAAACAGGAAAATATTTGTAAAACTTGAAAAGCAATTTCCATAAACTCAAGGCAGATAGAGAAAGTTAACTCTTCTTATGCTAGGGAAATGTTAGCCCCTCTTCCACTCTGTATACTTTGATTGAAGAGCAGAAGCCTGCCTCAATCAGAAATCCCAGCATAACATCAAATAATATTGGCAGGTGTTTTTCCTCCTCAACCTACCACCCTCAGAACCTGCCCTTCTAAGTCCGTTGAAAGGCTATGATTTCAGGGGGGAAAAAAAAGCACAATAGGAAATAGAGTGTTTTCTTCACATTGTATGCAGGACTTGCGATTTTCAGGCAAAGCATATAATTCATTTAATGAAGGAATGAAGGAAGACCACAGATGACCTTGGAGTGATCTGGTCATAATCAGAAACCGTGTGAGGAATGAGAGAGGAATGATAAAAGAGACATTTAGCTCTAAATGAAGCAATTAGATAAATGCCCATTAGGAAATTGAGACAAGACTAGGAATCGGACACATTATACTGCTCTCCATTTTAGGTATAAAATGGGGGATATTAATAGCACCAGGATAGTTAATGGAATGGTGGGAAATCAAACTGAATACTCTAGCTATTGTGAGAAATTGAGATGATGAAGAAATTTCAGAGCTTCAAAGACAGCAAATGTTGCCTAATAACTAAGAGAAGGAATAGACTTCAAGAAATGAAAAGAGCAATAAATATCAGACAATTTCTACCTTTCCCAAAAATCTGTAAGAAAGTGTTAGCTATAGGCAATATTATGCTAAGTTTTTTTTTTATTACCCTAGGAATAATTTATTGTTATATGACCTCAGGTAATTGGAATTTCTTTATAAAGAAACAGAAAGAAAAAGTCCAGAAATACCAATGTGTTCCTTTAAAAATTACTCAGTGTCTAACATAAACCTAAGCAATGAATCTAAGCCAAAAAATAAATTTGAGCATGTAGTTTGAGTATGTTTTTTGTATAAGGCTATAGGCACATTGTGATAATTTGATAGCTTACAAAAAGTAACAAAAAAGCATATATGTAGAGAAAAGCTAAAAATAAATGCTGTCCTCAAACTCATATATATTTTTATTCGTGGAAAGGCTGAAAAATCATAATATTAACAAGCCATTAATAAAAAATAACTTAAAGACATTTTAAAATTGAAATTTAAAATATATAATTGGGTTGCAATGATATGAAACTTTAAGGTACTAATTATTACAATATCTCAAATATAGAGCTGAGTTAAAATAATTGTTAAAATGTATTTTAAGCTGAAACATCAACAATACTGTCAAGATGATGTGAAATAAAAAATAAATCAAAATTTCATATAAAATACAATGTCAATTTGTATAAATTGATATATAGGTAGAAGGGTAGATAAGTAGATAATTGATAAAATAAATTTAGGTGATTTTATTTCGCTCAAGTTTGTAAATTTTCTACAATGTGATTTAATAATATGTTGGCCAGAAATTTTTATTGAAGTAATTATGGTACAGAACATAAAATCTATGAGATAATTTTTTAATAAAAATCTTAAAGCTCAGATATTTTAGGAGTGATCTTTCTTTCAAAGTTATACATTTTTAACTTCCCTAACATTAAAAAAGCAACAATAATGCTTCCAAAATAAAGGAGTAGACAGAAAACGCAAGAATTTATGCTCTGGTCTTAAAGTTGAAACCTGAAAAGATAACCACCAAATAAATAGTTTCACTTTGGTAAAAATAGGTGACAAGGTTATACACAAAGGAATTTCAGAAATGTAGTTAACAGAATAACTTAAAACTACAAAAGAGAGTTTATTATTTATAGCCATATCACTCTGAAGGCACCCTATCTCATCTGAATAGGATTTATCTTAGAAATGAATTTCTAGCTCCTCTAGCTCTTTCACTTTTGATGATAGGGTGTCGATTTTAGATCTTTCCTTTCTTCTCATGTGGGCATTTATTGCTGTAAATTTCCCTCTAGACACTGCTTTAAATGTGTCCCAGAGATTCTGGTAGGTTGTATATTCATTCCCAATGGTTTCAAAGAACATCTTTATTTCTGTCTTCATTTCATTGTTTATCCAGTCAACATTCAAGAGCCTGTTGTTCGGTTTTCATGAAGTTGTGCGGTTCTGAGTTAGTTTCTTAATCCTGAGTTCTAATTTGATTGCACTGTGGTCTGAGAGACTGTTTGTTATGATTTCCGTTGTTTTGCATTTTCTGAGGAGTGGTTAACTTCCAATTATGTGGTCAATTTTAGAGTAGGTGTGATGTGGTGCTGAGAATAATGCATGTTCTGTGGATTTGGGGTGGAGAGTTCTGTAGATGTCTATTAGGTTTGCATGGTCCAGATCTGAGTTCAAGTCCTGGATATCTTTGTTAATTTTCTGTCTCATTGATTTAATATAGGCAGTGGAGTATTAAAGTCTCCTATCAATGATGGACTGGACAAGGAAAATGTGGCACATATTCACCATGGAATACTATGCAGCCATAAACAAACAATGAGTTTGTGTCCTTTGTAGGGCCATGGATGAATCTGGAAACCATCATTCTCAGCAAACTGACACAAGTACAGAAAATCAAACACTGCATGTTCTCACTTATAGGCAGGTGTTGAACAATGAGAACACATGGACACAGGGAGAGGAACATTACACACTGGGGTTGTTGTGGGATGGGAGGGACGATAGGGTTAGGGAGGTTGGGGAGGGATAACATGGGGAGAAATGCCAGATATAGGTGACAGGGGGATGGAGGCAGCAAACCACATTGCCATGTATGTACCCATGCAACAATTCTGCATGATCTGCACACGTACCCCAGAATCTAAAGTACTATATATATATATATATATATATATGTATATATAAAATAAAAAGTAAAAAAAGGGAAATGAATTTCTATTTTAATGCTGTGAAATATATTACTATAGAGTAGCACATCAAGTGATTCACAAGAGAAAATATGTTGACATTAGAAAAGCATTAAATACATATTAACTCAAAAGACTATTTTAAATTAACAATCAATATCATACTTAACAGTGAAACACAATTGCCTTCTCGCTAAGATCAGGAATAAAACAAAGCTGTTACCACAATTTTTTAAACATTTTGAAAACATTATCCAGGAAATAATGGTCAATACAATAAAGCATAAAATAAATAAAAGAAGAAGGAAACATAATTATTTGAGAAGAAAAGAATTGTTTAACATTTTTAAAACTAAGATCATTAACTGAGCTATTAAAGGGTAAATATACAACATTCAAAAGTATTTCTTTTTATCACCAATAACTATTTCAATGGTATAAAGTTTAAAAAAGCACTCAATTGTCGTCACATTAAAATATGTAAAACATTCCAGTACAAACTGAGCAAGATATATGTAAAGAAACCAAAATCCCACTGAGATGCTTAACGAAAAATTTAAACTGATACATGCTTTCATAATGGTGAAAGCATGGAAGGAGAAACTGAACAAATTTTATTTATTTATTTATTTATTTATTTATTTATTTATTTGAGACAGAGTCTCACTCTGTCACCCAGGCTGGAGTGCAGTGGAGCCATCTCTGCTCACGGCAACCTCCGCCTCCTGGGTTCAAGCAATTCTCCTGCCTCAGTCTCCTGAGTAGCTGGGATTACAGATGAGCACCACCATGCCCGGTGGAAACTAAACAAATTTTAAAGCTCAAATTGTTTAAATAAGTTTGGTTTTGGCATAGTGATAGATAAACAGTGATATCAAGTGAACAGAATAGAGAGACAAGAAGTAGACCCAGAGGTATATAACTGATGAATGTGTCATAAGGAGATATCACAAAGTGATTAGACAAAGAGGTTATTTAATAAATGGTGCTTGATAAATTCTGCTTTATCTTTTAATAAAGCAAATCTCAGAAGGATTGAATAAAAAAATAAATTATTTTAACAATAAACTAAATTATACGCTTAGTAATTAATTGTAAAATATGGAAATTATTTGATGACTTAAAAGAGATGGAAGAACCCAAAAACTGAAGGGTTTGTATAATCAATTTTCTGAATAACCTGTCAATCTTAAAACAATACAAACTGAAATACATTTCAAAGAAATCTGACAGAGGATTACTACTCTAATCTAGTACTAGTACAATAAATCTATTGCATAGTTATAAACCCCAATACATGGTCAAATTACATTAACAGAACATCTAAAATACAGACTGTGTGTATCTAACAAATTATTTTATAAGCGTTTAATCTTTTAAGTCAATGAAATGCGTAGTTCCAAAAATAATTTTTTTTCTCCTTCCAATTATTATACATTTATAATGAAAGTAAAAATATTTAACTAATGTAAGCGTACTTAAGGCAGGTAATCTCACACTCAAATAGCATTCTATATTTTCATAATCTATACAAAAAGCTGTTTGGTCATGTTTACTAGCTTTCAAATGTTTACTAGTTTACCAGTTTTTCCTATTTCCATGTAAAAGTTACCAGTTTACCACGTTTACCAGTTTACAAGTTTTCAAACTGTTCACACCTTTCATGCAGTAATGTCACTAATAGCAACCTATCCTAAGAAACTAATCTGACAATCCAAGCCATTGGGGCATTACTTATAATAAAGAAACTTGGAAACCTCAAAATGTGTAATAATAAAAGATTAAGTAAAATATAATGTATCCACCTAAGTCAATATTATATAACTGGTAAGTATTGCTGTCTATATTCTTTAAAGACTTGGGAAAATGCTTAGGATGTAATATTAAGTGGTAAAATCAAGTTATGTAACTTATACTCAGTATGATCCATTTATAAAAAGCAATAGGATGAGACGAAGGACTTAATATTTACTGTGATTTTTTCTCTTTTGTGAGATAATGTACAATTTTTATTCTTTTCTGTACTGTTTTGCAGCTGCCATTTTTAAATCTAGGCAAACATCAATAATACTTATTTCTGAATAATTCTTACCATGATTCGCAGTGCAACTCACAGTCTCCCACTCCATAAAGACTTCATCTGGTAGAAGGAATTCTCTTTAGCCAGAAGAATTTCCCAGTCTCTGAACCCTAATAGTATTTTGCTTACAAATTTTGTGTTTGGGTAACTGCATTTTCCTTGTGTAGAATTGTATATGTGTGTATCTGCTTTGTGCACTAAATTATAAACAACCTGATTATACATCAATCATGGTTTATCAGTCAATTTCACAAACAAGTTTGACGGGTGCAATTAAATACTCTTGGAGAAAGAGAGGGATGGGACAGAGAGAAAGAGAGAGAGAGAGAGAGAGAGAGAGAGATAAATAAATGATCAAATCACATATGAGGAAAAAACATAAAACTGGTGACTCCAAGGGGCCAGTACAAATGTGGCCAAAATGTGGAATAAATTCTGCATTTTACCTTTTCCTTAATGAGAGGAAGAGGAAGAGAAGACATTACATTTTTGCTATCATTATTCTTAAATTTATCACCTAAGCCCTAACATTTCCTTTTGCTGTAACTGTAAATTTCTACTATAATGTTAGTAGTAGTCCATCAGTAGCCCTGTCTACACCTTAACTACAATATCTAACACTAAAACCATTTTCTCAGCTTTATTTTCTCCATTTATTCACAAGTAGTGTATCAGCTTGTGGTCGTCATTCATCCCTTAAATTTTGAAATCAAGTATTAATGTAGTAGATTATACTAATTTCACTCCATCTTCATTCACCAGCATCTATTAGAGTAATTTATTCATGGTAAAGTTTCTGTTTAATCTTTCTGCTTTTACTTATGACCAGAGTCTTATTACTTTCATTTTGTGAGTTCTCTTTATTTTCCTGACTCCAGAATTTCTCATCTTAAATTTATTCCTTATATTGAATTCCTTCATATTGAATTAATTAAATTATTATGACCCCTTACTCTTCAAGAGTATTTAATTGTTCCAAGAATTAACCACATCCAGTTGCCCTAAGTTAGCCTTCTAGGCCCAATGCAAATGAGATATCAGTTTTCATTTTGGCATTCTCTCTGGTAAAAATGTGTAAAGATGCACGTTCTATAGATTTTCTGTTCTCTTAACTGTGCACTGAATTCATTGTCTTAGTAAGCCAGACCATACAATATTTTTATTGGATTTAAAACACAGAGTGTTCCAATTCCATGTCCTTGAAATCATGATGTATCTTTTTTTCTTTTTTAACACTTTCAAGGAAAATATAAAAGATGTATCTTAAAATCAATGGCATCTAGCATCTTTTTCCTTCAAAAATGTACATAAAAATGTAGCATCTTGAAAGAAATAATATCTTAAATTAGATGAAGTAAAGTAGTTTTTGGTCCTCACCATCTATAATCATGATTTCTTAATAGTAAATGCTCAAATATTGGTTTGAAACACACTAATATGTTTCAAGAAATATGTCTCATGTGCCAATAACTAAGGAATTAACCCAGTTTGTTATGTTTCACCCCTTCTAACAATAATGCAAAATATAACAGCTGTAAAAAAAGACTGAAAAACAATATGCATGTTTGGTAAGTTATTCTAGCATGGACAGATGGAAGCTAAAAGTTTCATAGACCATAGTGGATACTCCGTTAATGTCACGATTTTATGTTCAACTATTCTTGACATGTTAGGTATTTTATAAAATCTCATCATTTTTCTAAACTGATATATTCCCTGCTGTTTATATCACTCCAGTCTTCACACTAATTTTAAAATGTTTCATTTTTACAAAGTAAAAGAATTATCTCTCTAATAACCACAGTGATAGTAACAATAGAAACTATTATCTTGTGTAACATGAACCCTGCTGCCCCAAATTGCCTACATAAGCAATTGGATAAAAGGAAGTTAATTCATTACAAGACATTTGCATGATCCTTTTAAAATCTGAACAAGTGAAAGATTACAGTAATTCACTCCATGATCTAGAGCAAATTGAGACAACATCCCTTGTTCTGGAATTTAAGCACCACACATTCAGGTTCACCATGTTAAGTATATAGGTTATACTTTAAGAGTTTCCAGTGAAGCATCTTAAAACTTTTAACAATTTGTCAATCTTCCAAATATTATTTTATAAAACCTAAAACCAAAGACAAGACACTCATACATAGTTGAGCAAGTATATTATTTATTTATTTTTTATAATTTCAACCTTTATTTTCAATTCAGAAAGTACATGTGCATGTGTGACACTGAAGCTTGGTGTGCAAACAATCTTGTCATCCAGGTAGTAAGCATAATACCCAATAGGTAATTTCTCAGCCCTTGCCCTCCTCGCATTCTCTTCCTTCTAGTAGTTTGCTGTGTCTATTGTTGTCATCTTTACACCCATGAGTACCCAATATTTAGCTCCCACTTATAAGTGAGAACATGTTGTATTTGGTTTTCTGTTCCTGTGTTAATTTACTTAGGAAAATGGCCTCCATTTGAATCTAAATTGCAGCTAAGGACATGATTTATTCTTTTTTATGTCTGTGTAGTATTCCACGGTGTATATGTACCACATTTTCTTTATCCAGTTCACTGTTGGTGGGCAACTAGGGCATGTACATACAAGTGCATGTGTCTTTTTGGTAGAACTATTTACTTTCCTTTAGTATATACCCAGTAATGGGCTTGCCAAGTCGAATGGCAGTTCTAATTTACTTTATAACTCTCCAAACTGCTTTCCACAGTGGCTGAGCTAATTTACATTCTGACCAACAAAGTATTAGTGTTCGTTTTTCTTTGTAGCCTTGCCAGCATCTATTATTTTCTGATGTTTTAGTAATGGCCATTCTGGCTGTTGTGATATGATACCATATTATGATTTTTACTTGCATTCCTCTGATGATTACTGATATTGAGCATTTCTTAAATTTTTGCTGGCTGTTTTGTATGCCCCCCCTTTTTTTTTTTTGAAAAAGCTCTATTCATGTATTTTGTCCACTTTTTAATGGGGTTATTTGTTTTGTTGTTGTTGTTGTTTGTTTGTTTTGCTTGTTGAATTGTTTAGGTTCCTTTTAGATTCTGGATATTTAAACTTTGTTGGATGCATAGTTTGTGAATATCGTCTCCCATTCTTTAGGTTGTCTGTTTACTTAGCAGGTATTTTAAATAGTGTGACCATCATTCACATTTGTCTAAAAGAGTGTTCTCTATTGTACAATAAATGTATATGTTTTCCTATATTAAAATTTCCCAAGAATGACCCAATTTTATAAAATCCTTAGGCTATTGCTAATATTCACTCTATCATTTTAATGATTAACTGACAAAAATTATTTATATTTACCATGGGTCTAGCTATCTATTCCCTTTCAAAATGCAAACCTTCTTGGGTAGAACAGTATTTGTGTTCCTCAGCAGCTGGGTGTGAATTTTATGTAATGGGGCTTGCAGAGGTATTCAAAGTAATGTGGGAGCGCTATACATGGGGGGGCAGAAAAGCAAGAATAAAAGCAGCCAGTGATAGAAATTGGTGCACTGGGATCACTGCTGCAAACCAGAGGTGCTCTACAGAGTGGCATCTTGTTACACTGTTCAGTTCCACAGGATCTGATGAAGCTACTCTCCATCTCATGAACTTTCAATTCGGATACAACATATTTTTACTTCTGGCTTTGTCACCTAGGCGCTCTGTGACATTAGGTGAGTAATAATGACTCTCTACCTGAATATCTTCCCTGTGAAAAGCTGGTATTAATCTTGACATTATACATCTATGTGAGAAGTTGTATATACATTCACTTAGCCCAGCAATTTGTATTTATATGGCAATTAGTTTACTTTTCCTGTGAGTATTTAATATTGAAGGACTGCCACTGTTTACAAAATGGCACCAACACACCACTTTTCTTTTATTCACAGATGAATGTGATTGTGCTTTCTGTAATATCACTCTATACTCAAAACTCACTATTTCACCTTGCACTCTCTCTTTTTGTTGTTGTTGTTCTTTGTCTTCATCTCTTCCTTTTTCTTTAACATTGAATTTCTATTCTACCACTTTCTTTTTGTTTCCTTTTTTTCTTTTTCATCTTTTAGTTTAGATTCATGGGGTACATATGCAAGTTTGTCACCTGGGTATATTGTGTGATGCTGAGGTTTGAAGTACAAAGAATCCCACCACCTAGGTACTAAGCATAATACCCAGCAATTAGTTTTTCAAACCTTCCCCCCGTTCCCCTCTAATAGTCTTCATTATCCATTATTGTTATATTTATGTTCATGAGTGCCCAATATTGAGCTCCTACTTGTAATCCCAGCACTTTTGGAGGCCAAGGCGGGCAGATCCTGAGTTCAGGAGATCTAGACCATCCTGGCTAACATGGCGAAACCTTGTCTCTACTAAAAATACACCACCACCAAAAAAGTGATAACGTGGTATTTGGTTTTTTGTTCTTGTGTTAATTCACATACAATAATGACCTCCAGCTGCATCCATGTTTCTGCAAAAAAATGTTTTGTCTTTTTATGACTGCATAGTATTATATGATATGTATGCACCACATTTTCTTCATCCAATCCACAGTTGGTGGGCATTTAGGTTGATTCCATGTCTTTACTATTGAATTCTACCACTTTACAAGCTAAATTAAATTAAGTAATAGAATAAATATTTAAAGCATAAAGAAGATAAAAATTTCATTGGAACTTAATTAGAATTTAGAATAAAACAGACTTTAAATATTCATATTTTTTAAAAATTGGATATTAGATCCTCTAGCCTATTAAATCATTTACTAATGTATGGTATAAAATAAAATGAAAGATCCTATTTATACAAGATCTTAAGGTCTTGTAGAAAGATATACACATGGAAAAAGATGGCACAGATAGAAAGTGTGTTTAGGAATTTCACATACATTATTTTCCCATTTGGCTATTCAGAAGAGAAAGAGATCCCAGTGTGCTTGGGAGAGCGGCTTAGAGCATAACAGAGAGATAACAAGAAGTCACATGGATAAGGGAGTACTAGAATCTTAGGATCTGAAGGTGAAATACAAGGAGAAGGGCATTTTTGGGAGGGGGTGCAGGAAGAAACCACATGAGCAAAATCTCAATGATGAGAAAAACATAAGGACCAGAGTAGATGACTTTGGCTAAGATGTGGAGTTCATGAAGGCATAGAGGGATAAAACCTTAATGCTGCAAAGGGCATGGAAAGCCAAACTGGCAGCATATCCATTTATAGCTACATGTACTATTGGGGAAATGGAGTAGAATGTTTCCGAGAATTAAATTGTATAAAGTCGCTAACTTGTCATTGGCTCACATAACACAGTATTTCTCCTTTTTTTCTGTTGGCAGTGTGGGACCGCTGAAGTAATTGAGTAGGTGAGTGACCTGGGCAAAGCCACATTCTGTATAATGTTGTAGAACAGAGAAAGGAAAAAGAAAAGGGTGTGCCTTTTTAATTTTTATTTTACTCAGCATGATTTTCCCCAGTCTTTGCGCCTGCATTAAGCTACACTAAGTGATAATTTTACATAATTTATTTCTCTGAAAAAACTCAGCATGTTACATAAGACTAACAAGTACAAGGCCTCCAAGAACAAGTTTTAAAAAGAATGTGTGACCTGTTGTAGACCAGGGCACTTACTCAGTATTTTAACACAATGGGAAAAAAACAGAGAAAAAAGTGTAAGGGTTGCAGCTAAAACAGAAAATAAACATTTAGACAGGCTGAAAGCAGCATGTAGTGGGATTTCTTAGCCATACTAAGAAACAGCAGTGTCAGACCAGCCAGTTGTAGTCCTGGCAGGCAGTGATGAGGCTGCTCTTTTGAAACAAGGATTCAGACAGTGAGGATAGAGGCAGGTCCAGATTGCTCAGAGCAATCTGACAATAATGTCTTTTGCACCAGCCTGAGGCAGTGGTATATCTCTGTAGTTAGAAATAGCTTTTGTATGAAAACCTCCAGAAAAAAAGGGATGACAGTACCCACATAGGACATCATTTTATTATTAATAATTCCCAGGTAGCAAATTATACAAACCTCACTGTTTTACCTGCATGAGAGAGCCTTCTGGCTCCCTTCTCTGGTCCTAGTTTTGGCATTTCCTTTTCTTCACTATGTTATTTTCAATGCCTGGGCAACCTCCCTACTCAGAGAACCCAGGCATCCTCGCTATAAAACATTTTGCAGGTTTTATCAGGAAAGAGAGCAATATTACTTGCCATCTGCTAATACTGTTGTATATAGCTGCGTGTCCATTACTGCCTCCCCCATGAATGACCTTTATTAAGCCTTCTTTTACTTTTATTGTTGCCCAATAAAAAGAATTCTATGCTCGAGGGGAATGAAATGCATTAGATTTGGATTATAACTTCTATTTTTAAAGATATTTTGGCAAGTATTCAATAATTTGTTTCAACATATGAAGAAAAGCATGGTGATACAGTAGGAGAATCATCTTATCTAATAGAGATAGATCAACAAGTTAACAAATCAATTGATAGGCATGGATGTATTTATAGATAGAGATATATGAATTAACATATGGATACAGATATAGAAGTATATATATTCAAATAAGCATATATAGATATAAAAATATATACACTTAAATAATCAATATATACATATATACCTTACTAGACTTAGATCTCTCTTTAGTTGTTAATATTTTTCCACATAAATTTTCCAAAATGTTAAAATATATAATACTTTTTTCTTCTTTTTTCAATGGATCTTCAGGGTTTTAAGTTAACATAAGTTTTAAACAGATGAATTAAAATGTCAGCCAAAAATTCAGAGCTAAAAACTAAAAATGTTTGCTCTACATTTCATTTTACCTTCTTAACATCCTTCAGATATATTTAGTAGAATGAAGAGGCCAGGAAAAGTGCCTGTTTGAAGGAAGATACTCCTGTATTCAAGCCTTCACCAAAACTGCATGACTTTGAACAAGTTACTTTACCTCTCTAAACACAAATTCTGTCATCCATAAAATAGAGATTTATTATTTACCTTGAATGGTTTTCTGAGGATTACACTATATTATGTAATGCATAATAGATAACCCCCAATGTTATTTTCCTTCTTTCCTTGCTTATAAGAAATTTAGCTTTGGGATGAGTTATTGGACATAAGCTCAAGAAATAAAACAAACGGCTTCTCTTTTCTATTTATTACATCTGCTTAGAAAAACATCACAAGCCTTTTATCTGGAATATATGTGTAACAGAACCAGACCTAAAGAACAGCTATGCTTTTGGAAGTAGTCAAAGAAGCCAAATATGGCAGTCTTTCTACAGAGAGGAGAAGGAGGAGATGAAGACTCAGAAATGACAAAACAAGATGTGATCAGTCAATCCACAGGTGAATCTGTTTAAATCTTACTTAACATGTCAACACACAACCAGAGTTATTTTTAATTTCAGAAATTCACTTGTTGTTCTTTCTTTGATCTGAATTCCCACAGTTAACACAACTCATGGCATAAAAGTTCCAAATATGCCACGTAGAAACCTTTAATGTTGGCTTGGGTTGTCATTTAAATCCCACATCACTATATACTCAACTTTCTTTATATCAACCACCTCCCTGACAGATTGATTCTAAATTATATGAGGATGAACACTCATATTTATTAATTAGTAAGTCAGTAAGCAAACAAAATCTTAGCTCCACCAATTATTAGCACATGTTCTTGTACAAGCATCCAAACCTGTCCACAGTTGAATTTCTTCATTTAGAAAAGTTGAATAACAATAGCTATCTTACAGGATTGGCAAAGAAGTAACTTTCTGATACAAATTAGTAACTCAAAAAAATCTTTGTTATTATAATGGTAACTATTTTTGTGCCTACTATGGGTAAGCCATAGGCTGGACATTATATATACATTATCTCCAATTCTTTAAATTCTATTACTTTAATCAATTTATAGACAAGAACATGGAGGCATAGAGGGTAAGGATTATGTGAGTTGATTTAGTTTGCAACAGCTCAGCCGAATAGAAGACTATGAATTTGTGGTGTACTTTTACTCACCATTTGTTTACTATTTTATTCCAGTCTTCCTTTTTTGGTAATATTTATTATCACTTACTTTGTGCCAGTTATGTTCTAAGTGCTATATCTACATTTTTTTCCTTTAAAATGGTTAACATAAATTGTATGAGATAAGTTCAATTATTCTCATTTTCCAGATTGTAAAAACTAAGGCACAGAAGTTAGTAAGTTGCCCAAGGGCCCAAAGGCAGTAAGTGGAACAGCCAGGACCTTATAACTCTTTGTATCCCTGCACATCATTGATTGGCATGTATTACTGAGCACGTTTATATGCCAGGCTTTGATCTGGACACAAGAGATACAGTTGTGGGTAAAACAGTTAAATCCTGGTTGTAGTTAAGTGGGAGAAGATAGATAAAACAAGTATATATATATGATGTATCACATGGTGTTAAGCACTTTGGAGAAAAATTAAGATGAAGGTAATTAGCACAGCAGTGTGCACAGGTCAGACTTGCTATTTCTATACTTTAGACAAGCATGGGCCCATGAATCCATCCTAGGGCCCATCAGACCTAAAGTCAGTGAAAGCGTGAGCGCTCGTGGCATTAGGGAAAAAGCATTTCAGGCATAGGGAACAGCAATGCAAAGACCCTGAGAAAGAACCATAGGAGGCCAAGTGGCTGAAATAGAGTAGGAAGAGAGAGAGAATGGGAGGAGATAGGTCAAAGAAGTAGATGATAAAGGTTCTCAAGGCAATGGCAAAAATCTCTAATGACTTTAAGGACTTCTGAGCACAGGAATAATGTGGTCACTCAGGCTGCAGATACAATGAATGGAATATAAAGGATCCAAAGAGAGGCAGAATGATCAGTTAGGATTTCAGTTTAGAGAAAATGATAAGTTGTATTAGAGGGGAAATGTTAAAAAAAAAAAAAAGTTTGAGTTGTATTACAGAAGAAATGAAAAAAACAAAAAGGCATATAGCCTAACACAGGGGCTCACACCTTTAATCCCAGCACGTTGGGAGGCTGAGACGGGAGGATGGCTTGAGCCCAGAAGTTTGAGATCAACCTGGACAACACAGAGAGACCTTGTCTCTATAAAAAATTTTTAAAAAGTAAATAAAAATTTAAATGCCACTTTAAAAGTAGTCATATATTTATAGATATGAAATACTATATCTTGAAGTTCACAGGATATGCTAATAGATTGTTTTGCAACTGTGAGAGAAAATACAAATCAAGGCCTGACCAACAGAAGAAACGGAATTGCTATTTAGTGAGACAAGGAAGATTGCAGGAAGAAAAAACTTAGAGGAAAATTATGAGTAGTATATTTGGAGCATGTAAAACAACAGTGTGCAGGTCTTCAGTAAAGAGTCAGTACCAGAGATCTGGGAAAAAGAGAGGTTTGCACCTCCAAAATACTTCATATGCAGCAATAACAAGTGGCTCCCAAACCTCAGTGGCTTATAGCAAAAATATTTTTAAATACTCATATTACATAGCCACCTTGGGGCTGCTAAAGCTGTATTCCAAGTTGCCTTGACTGTGAGACTCAGAATGACAGAGATGTCTTTAACACTTTGCCAGATTCATAGCACAAGGAAAAAACAATATGGGTCTCACATTGGTCATGAAGCTTCTCCTGGAGATGGACAAAATAATTTCCATTACCATTTCATTGTCCAGAGTAAGTCACATGGTCAAGACTAAATTTTGTGTTTTAGAGTTGAGGGATATAATTCTCATCTAGGAAAGAGGGAAACTATAATTACAATCTGCTACAAAGATAAATTATATAAATTTGGGCATCACCAGCATAAAGACACTAGTTAAAGCCCTGTCTAGGTAAATCATCAAGAAAGTAATCATAGGAAACAGTAGAAGTCCAACGCCCAGGAACTACAGATATTACACGTCTGGCTAAATTAGGAAAAGTCTGTAACAAAATTGTCAATAGTGTAGAGGGAAAGAGAGAATGGTGCCCTGAACGTCAAGTAAAATAAATCATTGGAGAAGGAAAAGGTGATGAGGAACTTGTTGATCAAATACCGTGAGTATTGAAAATTGACTATCGTAATAAGCAATGTGCAGGTTATTTGTTACCCTGACAATACTGGTTCCTATATGAGGATGGAGATGAAAGCCTGATTCAAGTAGGTTCAAGAGGAAATGTGAGGAGAGGAAATCGAGTATAGACACTCTCTTAAGGACTTTTGCTTTAGGTAACAAATTACGATGTCATTGGTAAAATCTATCCCTCTCCCTGTGGGGGAAAATGAGAAAAAATTAAAACAGCAGCCCCTATTGATGGAGGCTTCTGGTTCTTAAGAAAAGGATAGCTTTCAGAAAAAACAGTAGCCATTCATACTGTAAATTCTTGGAAGACAGTAGAAACAACAAGAATAATACTTGGGAAGTAACACCTTTCTTTAAAAATGAAGAATGTTATTATCTATGTGTAAATTTTAATTCATTTATATTGACACAAGATAGTCTTAGAATAAATCATTTCTTTACCTTCCTGGAAAACTATCTGCCCTCTTCTCTGAGACTTCTATAATACTTCATTTTTTCTTCTAAAATAATGTGCATCATCATTGTTTGTTTGATTGTAGATGGACATTAAACTATAGAAAGATTGAGGTATGGACTGCCTTGGCCATTGTGATACACCAATATTTCAACCAATTATAAGCCATACTTGTACACATATATATGTCTAACATACAATATTCACCTATAATGCTAACCAAATGAAAAAACTAAATAAATTCATCTTCCAAACCCTTTGTATACTTCTTGCCTATATTTTTCTCTTTAGAGAGTCTAAGACTATATTATGGTTTTTCTCCACAACTGGACAAGCTCAGATCTCACAGCAGGGAGTCAGTTTTGTGCCATCAGTACTTAGATATATATTGTGCGATTACTAAATATTTAAGTTCTTAAGAGATTATTGGTTGGTCATCATTTAATTATCAGGAAGCTTCCCTTATTTTTGTTCTTATTTTTTTTTAATCTTTCTAAATGGGTAAGGAGAACCCATTCTAAGTAACTAATAATAATAGTAATAATGAGAAAAAGTACTCATTGCATAATCTGGAAAAAGACTTTTTTCTGCACATGTGAAATAAGCACTATTGTTAAGGTAATTGCTTCTTAACCATCTGACATTCATAAACAATTATAAAATCTATACATTGAGGTACAAATTCAAATTTAAGGTGTAATTTGTTATGTTTATTCACCAAAATGCGAATGTTTACCAGATATCAAAGACTAAGCAGCTATATGTGGTTATTAATCAGAAATGGTTCTGGAAATTATAATGGTAAAGTGACCTAAATAACTAGACCTTGATAGTTTAGAAACAATCGATTTGATAATTATAATCGCTTAGTTGGATTAATGATGTAGCACTTCAAGCAGTTATCAGCAAGCAAAGATTTTGAAGGCTAAAAGAATGAATTATTTGGATTTTTATTAAGTGATTATAAACCATCACCAGGATGTGTCAAAAGCAAATTGTTGTTGTAGTTGTTGTCAACATATAGTTAAGTTTTTACATGTAATCTATTTATATAATCTATTTTATTTTAATTATTTTTTATATAATCTATTTTATAAAATGCAGCATTTAAAATTCAAAATCTGTCAAGCCATCTAATATAGGATTTGTCAACTTTTTTTCCAGATGTACAATAAAAAATTTGGTTTTAGTATATACATTGCTTAGCTTTTCACAAGTCAACACTTTATCTCTCTTGAGATTTAAGGGACTTTTTTTTGCCAAGAACTCTGTACTGTTGTATCCTTGAAGCACCATAAAATTGCACACTTGAGACTAAATGACTTCTCTTTTTGGCATTCTCCTATAAGTCATCTGAATGAGAATGGATCAATGTGTTTCCATTGTTTCCCCTTTGAATGCTTAGGCTTAATTCTCTAAAAACTCATATACACTTAAAGCAAAGCTAGAATCAATCCCCTATAACTCTAAGATGAGGTTAAAATAACTACTGTAAGTATTTAAACATTTCCTTCCAGAAACAGAGGGCAAGACGCCCACTTCATGCCCTTCAGAGAGACTGATTGATCAACATAAATCCTTGGCTTTGCTAATATTGGATTTCAATTTATTAAATAAACAGTATCACAGCCAGAAGCTTTCACAAGAAAATGTGCAGGGCAATAGAAAAAATTGAGTCATTTGCTCTGACCCATGGAAGTTTATAAAATATGTGACTAATCCTGATTCCAAAACCCAGCAGAGACTCAACAAGAAAAGAAAACTTCAGGCCAATATCCATGATGAACATAGATGCAAAAATCTTCAAGAAAATACTGACAAGCCGATTGCAACAGCACGTCAAAAAGCTTATCCACTATGATCAAGTAGGCTTCATCCAGAGGATGCAAAGCTGGTTCAACATATGCAAGTCTATAAACGTAATTCACCACATAAACAGAACCAAAGACAAAAACCACAAGATTATCTCAATTGATGCAGAGAAGGCCTTTGACAAAATTCAACAGCCCTTTATGCTAAAAACCCTCAATAAGCTAGGTATTGGTGGAACGTATCTCAAAATAATAAAAGCTATTTATGACAAACCAACAGCCAATATCATACTGAATGGGCAAAAACTGGAAGCATTCCCCTTGAAATGTGGCACCAGACAAGGATGCCCTCTCTCACCACTGCTATTCAATATAGTATTAGAAGTTCTAGCCAGAGCAATCAGGCAAGAAAAAGAAATAAAGGGCATTCAAATAGGAAAGGAGGAAATCAAATTGTCTCTATTTGCAGATGACATGATTGTATATCTAGAAGACCCCATCGTCTCAGCCCCAAATCTCCTGAAACTGATAAGCAACTTCAGCAAAGTCTCAGGATACAAAATCAATGTGCAAAAATCACATGCATTCCTATACACCAATAACAGACTTAAAGAGAGCCAAATCAAGAACAAACTTCCATTCACAATTGCCACAAAGAGAATAAAATACCTAGGAATACAACTAACAAGGAATGTAAAGGACCTCTTCAAGGAGAACTACAAGCCACTGCTCAACGAAATAAGAGAGAACACAAACAGATGGAGAAACATTCCATGTTCATGGTTAGGAAGAATCAATATCGTGAAAATGGCCATACTGCCCAAAGTAATTTACAGATTCAATGCTATCCCCATCAAGCTACCAATGACCTTCTTCGCAGAACTGGAAAAAATCACCTTAAACTTCATATGGAACCAAAAGAGAGCCCGCATAGCCAAGTCAATTCTAAGCAAAAAGAACAAAGCGGGAAGCATCACACTACTGGACTTCAAACTATACTACAAGGCTACAGTAATCAAAACAGCATGTTACTGGTACCAAAACAGAGATAAAGACCAATGGAACAGAACAGAGGTCTCGGAGGCAACACAACATATCTACAACCATCTGATCTTTGACAAACCAGAAAAAAACAAGCAATGGGGAAAGGATTCCCTGTTTAATAAATGGTGTTGGGAAAGCTGGCTATCCATGTGCAGAAAGCAGAAACTGGACCCCTTCCTGACACCTTACACTAAAATTAACTCCAGATGGGTTAAAGACTTAAACATAAGACCTAACACCATAAAAACCCTAGAAGAAAATCTAGGCAAAACCATTCAAGACATAGGTATAGGCAAGGACTTCATGACCAAAACACAATAGCATTGACAAGAAAAGCCAAAATAGACAAATGGGACCTAATCAAACTCCACAGCTTCTGCACAGCAAAAGAAACAGTCATTACAGTGAATCGGCAACCAACAGAATGGGAAAAAATTTTTGCAGTTTACCCATCTGACAAAAGGCTGATATCCAGAATTTACAAAGAACTAAAACAGATTTACAAGAAAAAAACTAACAAGCCCATTCAAAAGTGGGCAAAGGATATGAACAGACACTTTACAAAAGAAGACATACATGAGGCCAACAAACATATCAAAAAATGCTCATCGTCACTGGTCATCAGAGAAATGCAAATCAAAACAACATTGAGATACCATCTCACGCCAGTTAGAATGGCGATCATTAAAAAATCTGGAGACAACAGATGCTGTAGAGGATGTGGAGAAAAAGGAACACTTTTGCACTGTTGGTGGGAGTGTAAATTAGTTCAACCATTGTGGAAGACAGTGTGGCGATTCCTCAAGGACCTAGAGAAATTCCATTTGACCCAGCAATCCCATTACTGGGTATATATCCAAAGGATTACAAATCGTTCTACTATAAGGACACGTGCACACGAATGTTCATTGCAGCACTGTTTACAATAGCAAAGACCTGGAACCAACCCAAATGCCCATCGACGACAGACTGGATAGGGAAAATGTGGCATATATACACCATGGAATATTATGCAGCCATCAAAAACGATGAGTTTGGGTCCTTTGTAGGGACATGGATGAACCTGGAAACCATCATTCTCAGCAAACTGACAGAAGAGCAGAAGATCAAACACCGCATGTTCTTACTCATAGGCGGGTGTTGAACAATGAGAACACATGGACACAGGGAGGGGAGCACTACACACTGGGGTCAGTTGGGGGGAGATTGGGGAGGGACGGTGGGGGGTGGGGAGCTGGGGAGAGATAGCAAGGGGAGAAATGCCAGATGTAGGTGATGGGGAGGAAGGCAGCAAATCACACTGCCATGTGTGTACCTATGCAACAATTTTGCGTGTTCTTCACATGTACCCCAAAACCTAAAATGCAATAAAATAAATAAATGGGAAAAAAGAAATGTGACTATATGAGATAAATAAAAATGAAAAAGTAAAATATAAAATGTGTGTAGGTTTTGTGGAGTGGTTACTGATACCAATTATTAGATAAATTTTTCCAAATAATTATTTTTCTGAAGTTGAACATATCTATGCAATTGTTTTCTCTCAATTTTTATAGAACAAACTGGTATTGTATGATCTTAATTTTTTCAAGGAACAAAAAATTGAAGTCAAAGAAAATATTTTCTTCTTACAAAGGACACTGCTTTACCATTGAAGTAGACAAATGCTTGACTTCTAGACCTTCTATGTTTGACCAAGTCATGTAAATAAAATGGAAAGATTAAAAAACAGGAATATTATAAATCAGACATGTATTTAATTCAAACCCATGGTCAAACAAATGTTCAATAAACTCAAAATATACCTAGAGCCCAGAGATGTAGGTGAAGAGCAAATTTCAATCTATGATGCACTTGTCCTTGTACTCAGATTTTAATAATTCTCTTTATACATTAGCCTCAAAAGCTTAAATTCTATGCCCATTTCAAAGGACTATATTGGGAGCTCAGTAAGGCAGGCTAAAACGTGAAATTAATCTCTTCAAAATTAAGTTGATGACTAACCACAAGGGGAATACTGCCCACTTTTTATTCAATGAGATATGTCCTAAATGGGACTGGAGAAAGAGAGTTAAGGAGGATTACAGATGTCAAGAGACCTTGAATTAGGTAGCAAATATGAAGAAAAATGTGATTAAATTTTTCTCCAGCTTAATGTGTCAGAATTTGGACAAGATTTTCTATAAGCTCTCTACGTATGAGCTAATGAATGCTATAATCAACAGTTTATCACAATGTATAGACCTAAACTATCTTATCAACAACATGTCTGCAAGACCAATGTGTAAGAAAGTCGGTGGTTCAGACATAAACTGTAGAATATTTTTTTTTCAGAATCTGTTTATTTTCATTAAGTACTTGGGTTTGTGCAAGTATCTTAACATCCCTGAGCTTCACTTCCTTAATAATAATACCTACCCTAGAATATTGTGAGGATTGAGAAAAATGTATGAAAAGTACTTCACATAATGCTTGGCATATATTAAATCCACCATCCAAATGCATATTATTCTTATCACAGGATAGAAGTGGGGATGATATGAGAAACAATTTCAGAACAAAGGATTAAAGTAGCTTGCCTATCACTGAGGTGATGAGGAGTGCTCAAGAATTCTTTCAGCAAACATAATGTTGCTGCACAGACTGGAGACCTTGTGATATGCATTATCCATTTCGGTCTTGCAATTCATCAACCTTACAGTTTACGGTGTACTGCAGAGATGATAGAATCTTCAGCAGAAAAATCATAACTGCTAGTGAGGGGAGTAATGGAATCAGTTCTATTCTGCAATAATAGGCATGAGCATCTCATCCAATTACAAACCTTACTTGTATACATAGAATAAGATGCAGGCATGGATAGTAACCATTCTGTGCCCAGGACTGTACCATATGTAAACAAAAATAATATGGTACCAGCATTCTAAATACTCCAGAATATAAAAGAGATATATAAAAGTACGGAAGGTACTGACTTACTAAGGCTTGACTCATGATCTTTTCAATTTAAAAGTGGCTTTATTATTCACTTGCAATGTTTTTGACTTATTGTGGGTTCATTGGGATGTAACTCCCTGGCAGGTCAAGAAGAATCCGTATCAAGATTCTTAAAAGCAAACTGAAAATGTGCTTTAAAAAACAGGGAACATTTAAAATGTTATTTCAGACATTTAAAGAGAAATTCAAAATATGTATTGATTTAAAATTATGAGAATATAAAGATAATATATAAAGAAATTGTTTCTAAGCTTAGAAATGTCTAATATTTATTTGCAAATCCACATTTCTGTATTATTTAATATGAGGTAATAGATACACTGCTAGTGTTACAGTAATCATAATGTTCTTCAAGGGAGCATTAAAAACTCAGTCTAACACTTTATAATGCATATTATTTTTTAAGAGTTCAAATGTCCATTAGTGCAAATTCAGAAGTTCTGGATTTATCTATTTTTTTACTTATTTTTTCTTTTTCCAACTAGACGAGTTCAAAAGTAAGGGGGAACAGAAAGTAAATGCAGTTTTCCTACAGAAATGCCTTGGCTCTTATATGGTCCTTTATACTAAAAGCTTAGAAACGGCAGTATTTTCACTTTTTATGCTTTAAGCATTAATTGCTACTTCCCATGTACTCTAACACTCTTAACTAGGTTCTGTAATTTATTTGTTAAAAGTTTATTTTCAGAATAGAGCTGTAATTTACATACCATGTGGACCAATGTTGCCTTCTGCCAATTTGTTATAAGATTAAATCCTGGGTAATTTAATTTTGTGATGGTAAATTATAATACAATAGAGGACAATAAAACTAATTTTTAAAACTTCATGTTTTCTATTGGTTCGTGTTTTGATTTTAACAAGAAAAAAACATGAATACCACACCCATTGATGATATGGAAAGTCCTTTAGTTAAGGATTTTTATAGCATAGAGTTAAATAGCAATGACAGATTTGGACCATGTAATAAACACTGCTTAGGGCTAAAAATGCAATCATGGGGATGCTAGAAGTTAGAGATGCTAGGAGTAAGGAGATAATCTCTAAGGTCAATTGTGTCATTTAATCAAAGTTTGCATTACAATAAAATGATTTTGCTCTTATTTTAAATCAAATATAAGAAGTAATGTCGGGCTCTATTTTATGCTATAAGAAATTGCATTTAATTTGCAAATTTGAAGTTAACAACATAAAATCCATTTACCTGACTTAGTTGAATGTATGTTTCTAAACTCTTTATTTACCTTTGATTCAAAATAAAATTGAAAACTGATTTTCCCCAAATCCTTTGTTGAACAAGCAGGTGGGGTTGTAGTAAGGAGGTAAGAAAATAAATACAAATTATTCAAAAGCATGTGCCAAGCCACTAACTCCAGCCAAAATAATTGATAGAGTTTTACTTTGTGAAAACGATGTACTAAAAGTTGTTCACAAATCATTTTATATTGCAAGTGATTTTCACATATTTTCCAGAGTTTTTTATTTTAAGTGCATTTTCTTTCTCCTCCTGAAAATACTTCTTATAATCTATCACACTGAAGCATAATTCTGCCTTTGTTTTATGGGATTGTTGTGGTTGTGGTGATTGTTTGGGCTAAGACTTTCTCTTAATTCGCTGCCTGTCTCTTTAATCATGTCTATCTCCCCTTTCCTCTGCTCATTCTTTAAATATTGGTGTCTCTAAGGCTCCACTCTGACCTCTTATCCTTCATTGTGCGCTCTATCTAGATTAGATCACACATTGTCATAGCTCCAATACTACTTCTTGGTTAGTAATGTTAGAGCTCCCATCTTAACGTGTATACTTACTTTTAAACACAATTAACCAAAAATTTTGAAGACGTTCACTTGAAATTTTCACAACAGATTAAAACATTGAGAAATGCGTTCATTATCTTTATCCCATCTATAAAACTTGCATAACTAAGAGTGACCATCACCCATCAGATAATATGAGGTAATTTTTTCCCTTCTTTTTTCCTGAATAGATCTGATCTATCTACTTCAACTCCATGGGTAGCTCTGATTCTGCTCTTCAATTTCAATACTCCTAGCCAATATTTGAGTGGGCACATTGCCCAGGCCTGGCCAAACCACGGCATCACCTTAGCAGTAAATGTATGCACGTATGAAGTTGTGAATAAGAAGGAAGAAGGGGGTTGGAAATAAGAAACCTTCTTTGGATTTTCCTAGAAAGTTTTGGAAAAATAATTCTCTTGTGAAAATGACTATGTAAGCCCAGGGTGGCCCATCATCCCACAAAGAGAAGCCATGAGAAAGCCAAAGAAAGTGCGTCATCCTAATGACACATTTGAGCCATCGGATCTCAATATGTTTAGAGCTAGATCATCCGTGGAAGTCACAGTTGATTGCATAACCCATTTTTTCTACTTAAGTTGCTTTGTCACCTGTGATGAAAGAAGCCTAACTTATACACCATATTATATGTGTCTATTTAACTGTTTCTTTGCCTTTCCTCAGAACATGGGCTTAATGTGACCAGTGGCTGGGTCTTACTCATTTTTGTATTTGCAGTGATTGGTTAACTATTTGTCCCGTTGAATATGTTCACATTTTTATTGAATAAATGAAAGGACACATTTTTAAGAGATGGAAAGTTCAGAAAGAGAAATAAAAATGAAGCAAGTCCAATTTCTTATAGATATTTAATGACAGAAAATACTTTTATTTCTGTCTCATGTTATATTTTAATAATATCTAAAAATGGGTGTTTCCACTCTGCAGAATGAGGTACCTGAGAAAATGCAACAAAATATGATCTGAATCAAATATCTCATTTAAATTCCCACTCAGTAAAAGTCATCATATAAAAAACTGACAAGAAGCTCTTAGGAAACAGACAATGTGATTCTGTCACAGATAAATTATGTAAGGCACGGCAGTTTCATATTTCTGGGTTGTTGCTATGCATACAAGAATAACTGCAGGTAAAAATAAAATATAGCCCCATCGACAGAGGCTCTAGAAATTGGAAAAAGAAAAACAAAAACATCTTTAGGAAGTTCTCATCTCTCAATGTTCTATATCCTTTAGTCATCTCACCCACGCTTAGAAATTCAAGATATTTACATTGAATCTGTGGTTCACTATGTGTATTATTTACATTTTAACAATATGAAATTATTCTATTAAATTATTCTGATTCATGAACACAAAATATCTTTATATTTATTTATGTAAAATTTTTGGCAGTGTTTATATTTTTCAGTTTATAATGCTTTCACTTTTTTGGTTAGGTTTGTTGTTAAGTATGCTATTTTTTTCAGTGCTATTATAAATGAGAGATTTTATTTTTCATTTCCACTTTTGGGTGGTTGATAGTGTAGAAAAACACAAGTTATTTTTGTATGTTGATATTGTATCCTACAACTGTTTTGAATTTATCTATTAGTTCTAATAGGTTTTTTTCTTTTGGTAAAGGTTTTTCTACATATAAGATCATGTCACCTGCAAACAGAAACAATTGTACTTCCTTTCTGACTTCAATGACTTTATTTTTCTTTCTTGTCTAATTTCTCTGGCTAGGGTTTCTAGTACTATGTTAAATATAAACAGTGAGAGTGGGCATCCTTGTCTTACTCTAAATTTAAAAAAAAAAGCTTTCAGATTTTCACATCTGTGGGTTTTCATATATAGGTTTTACTGGGTTAAGGTAAGTTCTTTCTATGTATAATTTGCTGAGAGTTTTTATCATGAAAGGATGTTGAATTTTATTGAATGCTTTTTCTGCATCTATGAAGATGATCATGTGATTTTTGTTCTTCATGCCATTAACGTACTGTATCACATGAATTGATTTGCATATGTGGAATCATCCTTGCATCCCAGGGATAAGTTCAACTGGTCAGGGTGTATGAGTTTTTAAATGTGCTATTGATTCTCTTTGACAATATTTTGTTGCAGATGTTTGCATCCACTTTCATTAAGAATATTTACCTGTAATTTTCTTTTCTTGTGGTGTCTTTGTCTGGCTTTGGTATTAGAGTAATTCTGGCCCCATAAAATGCTGGCTTCATAAAATAAAATGACCCCATTCTCTCTTCTATTTTTTGGTAAAGTTTAAGAATAATTAATTATTCTTTAAATGGTTGATAAAAGTCATCTGTGAAGCTAGCTGAGCCTCCGCTTTTTATTGTTGGTGAGTTTTGATTACTGACTTAAACTCTTATTTGTTATTGGTCTTTTCAGGCTTTCCATTTCTCCTTGATTTAACCTACTAAGGTAGGTTGTATAGTTCTAGGCATCCATCCATTTCAAAGTGATCTACAGATTAAATGCAATTACCATAAAAATATCAGTTTTTTTTTAAATAAATAGAAAGAGAATCCTAAAACTCATGTGGAACCACAAAAGATCTTGACTATACATGTGTTCAAAACCACCAAATTGTATACATTAATTTTGTGCAATTTCATATGCTACTTTTACATCAGTAAAACTGGGAAAAAAAAACCTTTAGCTTTTGGAGGAAAACAGAAAGAAAATTAGAAAGTATGAGGACTTCTCGAAGGCTTGAATTGATCTTCTACAATTCTCATTTTCTATCTTCTCTAGTTTTCCTAAATTGAAATTTTTCTTTTCTTATTGCTGCTTTTCTGAGTATTATCTTTATTACTAACTCCTAAATCACTCTAATTAGAAAAATAAATTATAACTCTCTGTTGTCTAGAAATCTTAAATAGCAATGTGCCAATCATTTTTGCAATGTAGATGGTATGGGGTTTTTGATTATCATTTATGAAATCCTTTGCCAATCCCAGTAATATAAATATTTTTCTGCATTTTCCTTTTGAATCTTTAAGGGTATGTTTTGATATGTTTAGTTTTTTAATACATAACTTATCGTCTAAATCTTGACACCTTTCATAGCTAAAGGGAGTGCTATAATAATTACCTTAGGGTAACAGTTGTAAGCTGGAACTGAACTGAGCAAAGTGAAGAATGAAGAGTGGGCATTCTGTATTTATTTTTCCTTGACTCGGTAATTGCCTGTGGTATAACAAAAGAATTAAAATAATCTAGTCTACATGGATAGCCAATGCTTCCAACATGATTTTTAAAAATACCGGGTTTTTTTACCAGTAATCTTCATGATATCATCATCATATATCAAGTTTTATATCTGTATGGGCTCTCTCTAATGCTTTATTTCTATTTGTCTATCCATAGTCTTAATTACTGTAACTTTAAAATTAATTTTTATTTTATGAAGATTCTTTCAACTTTTTTTTTCAAAATTTTCTGAACTAATGTTAATCCTTTTCTCTTCCATATGAAGTTTAGACCAGCTGATCAAATCACACACATGCCTGCATGCACATGCACATGCACATGCACATCTCTTTAATGAAACTGGGGATTTGCTTGGAATTGTCTGAATGTTTAACAAATGTAAGAAGAAAATCAGTATTCACGATATAAGATATTTCTTCCTTCCTATAGGAAATAGCTTGAGAAAAGTTATAAAGTATTTCTATCCATAAATCTGATGTTACCTCTATTTATTTAGATTTTATTGGATGATTTTCAATAATTTTTATGAATGTCTCCATAATGACCATGCACATCCTTTGCCACATTTAGATCTAGATACTCAGTTTATTTATTTTTTTAATCATTCATATTTTATAGATTATATGTCATATAAACTAATTTTCTAAATGTTAGTTCCTAATATTTAGGGTTAAAATTGAATTTGACATATTCATTTGTCATTTTCTGAATTCCTGAAGCATTTGCTTACTTCCTTCTGGAGTTGTGAGTGTTCTTTAGATATTCTGTGTATAAGTCTTTTATCAGTTACATATTTCATAAATATCTTCTTCCTGTCTGTGGCTTATCTTTTTATTTCCTTAAAAGTATCTCTCAGAGTGTAAGATTTCAGTTTTATGAAATAAATTTTCCTTGTATGTGTAATACTTTCTGTGTTAAAAAAAAATTCATCTAACCCTAAGTCAAAAGGAATTTTTTCTATATTAAGTCTATGATCCATTCAGATTTAATTTTAACTAAAATAATATCATTGAATACATAACATTCAGATACTAGGTCTTCCATTTTTTAACTATTTGTCTCTGGGAGAGTTACTCAGACTTTCTAAGCCCAAGTTTCCTCATTTGTAAAATGAGGATAACATAGCACAATCTCCTAGCATTGTTATAATGATAAAATGAGATAATGCTGAGACATTCTTAGCCTATCATCAATAACCCAGTGAGTGCTCATTAACCAGTTGATGCATGGTTACTTGTTCATGAGCTTGTAGAACATAGTAAATATTCAAAACATATTAAATATTAAAGCTAAATGTAACCTAAATATCTTACATAAAACTTAACTCATGTAATTGATTATTTCCAAAATGTATATGTTCTGTAATTTAATATTAATTTCTAGAAAAAGTATTTTTAAAAGAAGCATCTCTGTACTGACATTTTTAAATGCATATTCCAAAAAATCCGTTTCTAGGCCAATATTTTTATTTGACTATTACTTTGCTAGAGTTAGTGATATTATACCAGGTTAATGTGAAAAATAATGAATAGTATGGGATAAACAAGTCTGAGGAAAAGTGCACTTTAGAAACTGTATTGTGAACTACATTATAGAGCTGTATTATGTCTTAAAAGTTGCTAAAAATACCGTACATATATCTAAGGTAATAGGAAGCCTCTGAGACGTGGGCTTTAGAAACTACTAAGCCATTAAAAATAAATCGTAACAGTGTTACACTTTTTTTTTTTTTTAGAAGAGGTCTCTGTTGCCCAGCGGAAGTACAGTTGCTGGCATGCACATAGCTCACTGCAACCACAAACTCCTAGGCTCAAGCAATGCTCTCATCTCCAGAGTCTCTGGGACTACAGCCACACACTGTCACACCCTGCTAAATTTTTTGTTTGGTTTTGGTTTTGGATTTTTTATTTGTTGGTTGGTTTGTTTTTTAGTAGAGTCCAGGTATGGCTACATTTTAGTAGAGCTAAGGTTGATCTGGAAGTTCTGGACTCAAGTGATCATCCCACCTCTGCCCCACAAAGTGCTAGGGTTGAAGTGACACCATCCCACCAGACTGAAGGTGTTGTACTTATGTTCTCCCTCTTATGTTCATGTCACAGACACTTGCACTATTGGTAATCCATTAGGGGAGATAGCAAAGGAATTGAAACATTTGAATCACACAGTATTTAAATGAATATTTTACTCAATTCCCTAAGTATTCATTATAAACAGTAAAAACTCCCAAACAAGCTACACAGCCTATTATTTATCACAAATTCTACAGTTAGCTAAGAAGATGATCTATGGATGCATTAGTTGGTTCTATTGGTAGGCAATAGGCCTTCTCCACTACAATTTCCTGTGACCCCAAGCAGAAGGCACCTAATTGAGATTTTTCTAATATTATCTGAATACTACTTATTAAAGATGCATATTGGTTAAGGTAAATTCTGAGCACCAACCTTTCTGAAATCCTAATTTTCAGAAGTTTAAGATGATGAAGATTGTTGATGACTTTTGCATGAGGTAGAAACTATCTTCAACATCCTAAACTTTTGAAATCCTCATCATGCTAAACTTCTGAAATTACCCCTGTGGGTCAGGCTGGCCTTTGTTAAGGAGGTACACTCTAAAGTCACTGACAGCATAGTTACAAAAATCTGATTCTGACTATCTGTTGTAAATCCTTTCTAGAGTTCACACTATTCCCTCACACAGATAAAGATCCTGCTCTCTCCGTTCCCTCTATGTTTCCTGTAATTTATTTCACTCTGAAAATACACAATTCTTATTATGGCTAAGATTCAGAAGCAGGTGTGGGTGGGGAAATGTGCATACAAAGTTAAGGCATATGACGCATGTTATGTTTGTCTCAAATCACTGCTTTGACATGAGAATTTTGGCAAGTTGTTTATATTCTGAGTCTCTGTATCCTTATATGCAGAATCAGAATAGTTCCTACCTCATCAAATTATACCAAAGATTAAATTAGATCAAGTATATAAGGTGGCCTACACACCACTGGCAACATAAGGCAATTTGCCTGACACACTGAAAAACAAACTGCATCTTCTATAACTGGCTATATCTAACTTCCTTCGCTCACCTTCTGCTGCTTCTGACTAAGGAAATATCCTGCTTATCTTTAAGTTGATGTTCATGGTTGTGCATTTATGGATTGTACACTGAGTTTTCATTTGGCTTCTTAATATAAATGCCTGATTAAATTTCTTTAAATACAATTACCTAATTGATTAAAAAGAAACTTATCTTGGTGCAGCAGGAGGTGCTAGAGTGTATTCGTTTTAAAATTAAACTTGGAGAAGGTGTTTATTATTTCCAGAGACAAACGGATAAAGGAGAATATTGCACTTTTCTTGATGACTCATCTTTCTGAAATGTTGACAAAATTACTTGCAACCAACCCCACTTCCCCCGACAAAGATGTACATATTGCTATACTTACGCATACTAAGAGCTAATCCTGAGCAATTTAAAGAAGTTTCAGCCAGGCTGAGTGGCTCATGACTGACTAGCCTGTCCAATATGGTGAAACCCTGTCTCTACTAAAAACACAAAAATTAGCTGGGCTTGGTGGTACACAGGCAAGAGAATTGCTTGAACCCAGGAGGAGAAGATTACAGTGAGCCAGGAGGGAGCCACTGCACTCCGCCCGGCCTTGGAGACAGAGTAAGACTCCAACTCAGAAAAGAAGTTTCATAGAAATTCTGAGTGAACTACAGGCTGAAATGACAAAAAGCCTCCTGTCCTTCCAAATCCCTATGTTGGTGCAAACAAGCATCCAAAGCTAGCAATAAAGATGCAAATTAAGAGAAGTATCTATTACTAGAACAAAGAGTGCTTTTCATTTTGCTGATAGTATATGTAAGAAATATATTTTGCCTCTCTTCCCCCATACCACTGTTCAAAGAGAAAGATTTTCTTCCAACAAAAACTACTTTTACTTAAAAATATTGCATACATGTCTATAGCAAATTAACATACATTTTCTGAATTGTTAATGAGTTACATCACCAACAGCAAAATATTTAAACATAAATTATTTTGAGGGCAATGAGGCAATGAAAGCTTTGAGTGAGGGTAATATGTTTCTCATTTTTCCTGATTCCCCTACTAAATCTTAAAATGTGGGCAGAAGAATAATAGGAAAAGATCCCCACCTACATTTTTTTAAAAAATAGGATTTATGTATGAAGCACATTCTACATTCAGCTCCCCCAAGAAAGAATTATTTATCTCCATATCCATAGTCACTTCCTATTTCTAGCCACAAAGGGTGAGAAGACCTATCCTATTTGAGGCCAACTCCTTCACTGATGCCTTTTATTTCATCTGCCCTCTTCTAGAATCTTTTTCCAGTAAAAATCCTCTTCTGTCTTTCAACTTTAACATTTGCCTCTGTATTAACTCCTTTTTCCCAGACTATTTATATGCTCAGTTCTGTCCCATTCTTAAAAGGAATTCATGTTGTTAAAGCTCCAGTTCTCTCCTTTTTCTTCTTCCCATTTAGTCAAACTTCTTTAAAGAAAGGACTATAATCAACATCTCTGGTTTCTCATTTCTCTTTCACATTTCAGTGCAAAACAGACAGGTTCTAAACCCCACCTGCCTTGCTCAACTTGCTTCCAAGAGGGTCACCAGTGGTCTCAGTGTAGCCAAATCCAGCGTGTTGGTATCAGGAAACTTCATCTTGTGTTGTCTCTGGGGCATTTGATACAATGTCTACTCTTTATGACTCTTCCTCTTAATCACATAGACATTTGAGCTTCATATATATGAATGTAGATTTATTTGCAGTCATCTGAAAATCAACACTTTCAAATCTGAACCTATCATATTTCCTCTTTTCTCAAACCTGTCCTGTAGGGCTAAGGGCCCCACAGGGTCGTGAGCTGTCCCTTATGCTGTGCTGAGGCACAGGATCCAAGAAACAAAGAGATGGAACACTGAAGTACAAGGAAAACGCAGCTGGGCTCAGGGGGCCACACCACCTATAAGTGGAGACAGGCAGGCCCTGAATGTCCAGAAGTGTCTGTATTTATTGGGTATAGGTTAGGGGACAGGGTAGTGAGTGAAGTCATCTTTAAGGATAGTGATAGGGTTGTGAGCAATAAAACAAGGGGTCCACCCTCATTAGGTCACCTAGGCTAGGTGGTGGCCAGTGTGCAGTAAGGGGTCCATCCCCATCAGGTCACCGAGGCATGGAGGTGGGTCGTGTGCAGTGAAGAGGGTGCAGTGTGCAATACCTCTATCTATGGGCATGGTACTCCTGTGCAATACCTCTATCTATGGGCATGCTACTCCTAAGAAGATCTGTGGGAGGATGCTGAAGTCACACAGCAGTGGCAGAGATGTCAGAGTGTACCGCCACCTGCTGGCAGCTTCCAATAAGTTCTATAGAAGGATGCTTTTTGAGCTAGCGCAGCTACAAGAGCTGATAAAGTTCACAGTCACCAAGGTGCGATCATCCAGAGGGGTTTTGAGCCCTCGGATGCTCAAGGGATTGCCGGTCTGAGGGCAGCCTTCCACAAGAACTGGAGCAAGGTCCTAAAACTCCTTTATCAGAAGGAATGGCTCTTGCCCCAAGCCTGCCATATAGAGGGTATCTTTGCGATACTGAACAGTGCTGCCTGGGCCATGGATTCTTGTCCTGGAATAACTGTTTTTCACTTAAATCATGTTCTGCGCTGTGTCTGCTCCAGATATTCCTCTGACTATAAGCTATTTATTCCTTAATTCATGCTCTGTACCGTGTCTACTCTAGGCATTCCTCCGATTATGAACTAAGATATATATATATATGGAAATAACTGGGTGGTAAGATATTCTCTAGGCACTCATTCTATGACCTAATATATGATTGTATATAGAGGATTATATAAAGATAACTGAGTAGTAACTCTATAAACTGAGATATTCTTCAAGCCCTAATTGTGCCAGGATTCTGCTTAGCTCTTCTTCCTCAGTACCTATATGGGGAGTTACCCACCTGTCCTGTGTCCGGTATTTCATAGCTCCATAAAAGATACCACCATCCCATCTTGCAAACATAAAAGTCAGAAACCTCACAGCAGTCCTGGGCCTCTTTTCATGATACTTTTCATCTGAGTACCAGATGGTCACGTGATGTATTAGGTATTCATTTTATTCTGCAAAATTTTCTAAATTTCCTTCCATTTATTTCCTATTTTACTTTTCTCTGGCTTTAATCATATTATATTTCTAATTGTGTTATTTCAAAACAGACTTAATCTTGTTCTGCATTCTGCTGCTACATTGATCCACATGAACTGCTTTATGCAAAAATCTTCAAAGGGTTAGAGGGAAGATTAAAATGAATAAAGTTAGCAAAGCACATATTAGAAGCCCTGGCACACAACAAATGTTCAACACAAAATAGGGGCTTTTACTGTTATTCTTATTATGAATATATTAAGTAATGATCATTGCTATAATTGTATGTTTAGGGAGATCTTAGGTCTGGGTCTCCATTTGAGCTACAAGATTTAAACCATCTCTGCATTATTCTGGCCCAGTCCTCTTCTTCCTGAGATTACACAGGTTAAATCCACATCAGAATGGTTCATGGTCACACAAGGAACGCCTGTGACAGCTATAAACCCCTCTATCAAGGATTTATTAAAGACAATTAACTTAGCAAAAGCACCTAAAAGTGCTAGAGCTAGGGAAAAAAACGATTTAATAAACCAAGTAGATTTTTATTAGAATGGCTCTTCCAGCCAAAAAACAGGTTGTAGGGCAGAGGAATGTGGAGAAAAAAATTTAAAAATTGTTGAGGCAGGCCAGGTGTGGTTCCTCATGCCTGTAATCTCAGCACTTTGGGAGGCCAAGGATCACTTGAGGTCAGCATGGCCACCCATCTCTACTAAAAATGCAAAATTAAATGGGTGTTGTGGTGGGCACCTGTAATCCCAGCTACTCAGGAAGCTGGTGCAAGCAAATGGTTTGAACCTGGGAGGCAAAGATTGCAGTGAGCCAAGATCGCATGCACAATTGCACTCCAACCTGGGTGATGGAGCAAAACTCTGTCTCAAAAAATATAAAGAAAATGTTGAGGCAGAGATTCCTCAGCTAATCAACACCACCTTAGAGGAAAATGAATCATGGCAAATTCTACCGCATAGTCACAATGTTGATGCGCATTTGCCATTACAGCTTATTTTAATTCCATCTGCCCCTTCTTCACTCGGTGAGCAGTGTTAAGCATAAGCTGGCTACCACTCTGTGCAGCACTTTTCTCAGGTTTCTTTTAAACCTTTAGAACTGTCTTCCAGCCACCTCTCTTCCCTCACCCACTTTCATTTAATTCAGTACTTGCCTCCTCCTGGGATATGCATCTTATTTCTGTCTCATATTTAAATGGCTGCCTGATGAAAAACCCTCACTACTTCTGCCTCTTTCATTTACATTTGCATCTCTGTCCATTATCTTTCTTTCAGTATATAATATAAGCTCTAGTGGCCTTCAACTTAATTGTTTCTCCTTCTTTTGCATCCTTTTAGACATTTCTCCAATTTCTATGTTAAAACTAATTTCTTTTTGTACCATCTCCCTGAGAAATTCCATTTGTAATCAAAATCTTACCCATAAACTCCATGCACATAATGGCCAAATCAACTTCTCCACACCTATTATTTGGCACTGATTCAGTCATTCAGCTCCAGTCATGCATTGGTTTCATGTCAAAACTAATATTACCTTTCAAACCTGATGTTATTGTATTTAACTCTAGGTCCATTGCTCTCCAAACATTATTGTATGATGCAGTGTGCACAGTTACTATGACACACGCTGGAAAAAAAGGCACTGACATTTATCAACCTTGTCACTGGACAAGGTCTGATTTACTATAATTAAGGTTGGGCTCTACTGAAAATGTATTTTTTAAAAATAGGAGATATACTTAACTCCACTATTCATCCCAAACATCCAGAGCACTACTGCATAATCATCAATGTGAATTTAGGTGTTTTAAGCTACTGCGAATATAAAACTGGAAAAGATTTATGGGCAATAAAAGGAAATGTGCTCGTAATTCACAACTGGCCTGTAAGACCCTGGTTCTGCTCTGGAGCCACCAAGACAGTTCATTAGTTTCACTAGACAGCCCTGGAATTGAAACAGAATGGTCAGGCATAACTAATGAGATTAAGGCTCCTGATTTCATGGTTAAAAAAAAAAAACAAACAGATTAGGTGACCCAAATGTTATTTCAGAGTTTTCCTTGTATATGAATCAGGGGTCAATAACCAGTTGTTGACAAGAAAAAGGATAACCTTAAAATATTAACAAGTATCTAAGGTTAGAATTCCAAGGAAAGTTTGATGTGCTGCATTTTCTTTCATGATGAAAATATAAATCCCACTGGCTCATTGAAAATAATTGTCTGGAATGATAAATTAACTCTACTTATTTGTAAATGCAATCAATGTTCATTTTTATACAATGACTCATCATATGCTTACACTGTTTTTTGAATGTTTGATGTAGCAACCAAATGCAATTTAATGAACTTCCCTAAATTAAATTCCTACCACATATTTCACAACACTGACATGTTTAGTACATTTAAAAAAATCACTTGGGTTTCACTAACTATATTAATTTTGTTTTTAAGGTTATACAATATTCTATTTCCATTAATTGATTTTTATTAATATTTAATCACCAGAATTATGAATCCTGAAAAGTGTATATGTTCTTGCTACTAATTAATTTGTTATTTTTTAGGATACAGACAAGATTAGATTCCCATAGGTTACCAGAGAATTTAGCAGTAATTTTTTGATAATCAATACTTTTCTCAACTCCTCCATCCCCCCAAAATCTGTCTGCCTCTAAGAATCGGAATAGCATTGTATAAACTACTGCTATGTGTAGGTTGTGGAACATGTCACAATGAACTTTCACAGAGGGAAAATTTATTTTATAAATCCAATGAAAGCTTAAAAATTATTTTAGTTTCTTATTGTATGTATTTTCTATAATGTTACTGTAAAGGACAAAATCACTCAATTCATTTTAATTGCCAGGGATAAAATGTAAGCCTCTGTAGAAAAATATAGAGACAAAACATAGTGCGTGAACTGCCTGCGCTCACACAGTAGTCAGTGGCAGAGGGGGAACTAGAACCTAAGACTCCAGTATTCTAGTTCAGTTGATTTCAGCTCCTTTTTCCCTTTCCTGTGGTCTTTTTAAATATATCTTTGGCATTCACATATTTAATGTTTTCTCTTTTGAGCCTTTGAAAACAACCATGATATGTAATAATTTGTAGTTTTGCTATTATTTTTGTTTTGTTTTGAGACAGGATTTGAATTGTCCTTGGGGTGGGCAATTGCTATTCATGCATAGGTCACTATCTAGTGAAGGAAACCCCTGAAAGCATGTGAGTCTAGGCAGCCTCCAGCACCTGCCACTTTGTATATCTCTGGTCTTTCCTACTAGTCATTTCTCATTCAGCTACCTTCAGAAGAAAGCTTGTTCTGTTTTTTCTATTATTGGATCCTGAAGCAACATAAAATTATAACGTTAATGAAAGTAGCAAGAACAATATAAAGAAAAGTATTTTCTAAAATACAAATATAAATTTGGGAGCAATTAAAACTTAATTTGGCTCAATTAAACATTGCTGATGGGAATGTAAAATGATACAACTACCAAGAAAAACAGTTTTAGTTTTTATAATAACTAAACAATCAAATTACTGTACTACCCAACAATTGTAGTCTCAGGAGTTTATTCCAAAGAAATAAAACCATATGTTCACACAAAAACCTGTACATAAATTTACATAGCAGTTTTTTTATTAGTCAAAAGCTAGAAACAGTGCAGATGTACTTCAACATGAATAAACAAAGTGTGATACATACAAGCTATGGAATAATACTCAGAAATAAGAAAGAATGAACAATTGATACCCACAAAGGCTGAGATGTGTCTCCTGAGAATTGTGCTAATTGAAACCACCCAGTTTTGAAAGGTTATATACTGTATAACAGTATTTATATTATAGGTTTGAAATGACAAAGTATTAGGAGTGGAGAAAAGATTAGTGGCTGCCAGATGTCGGGGATGAGGGTGGAGGGGCAGACAGAAAGAGATGATATGTTTACAAAAGGGCAACACAAAGGGTCCTTGTAATGATGGAACTGTCAGTATCTTGACTGTGTGGAAGACACGTGAACCCACATGTAATTAAAATTAACACAAACACATACACAAATTAAAATTAGGAATATCTGAATAAAATCAGTAGATTACACCAATGTCAAAATATTGGCCATTGTATAGAACTATAATTTTGCAAAGTGTTATCATTGGGGGAAAAGTCATGCACACACACACACATACACACACATATATAGTATGTATAAACACGATATATAGCTTAAAAAATTTTTTTTAATTCTCAAATTGTTTTAATGATATTTCTAGCTAGGACTGATATAGTTTGGACTGATATATTTGTCTCCACCCAAATCTCATGCTGAAATGTAATCCCCAATGTTGGAAGTGGGGTCTGATGGGAGGGGTTTTATTTATGGCAATGGATCCCTCATGACTTGCTTGGGCCATCTCCTTGATGATAAGCGAGCTCTTGCTCTGAGTTCACATAAGACCTAGTTGTGTAAAAATGTGTACCTGCCCTTCCCCTTATGGTTTTGTTCCTGCTATGTGAGATGCCTGCTCCCCATTTGCCATGAGTGAAAGTTTCCTGAGGCCTCACCAGAAGCTGAGAAGTTTCTGGCACCATGCTTCCTGTATAGACTGCTGAACTGTGAGCCAATTAAACTTTTTCCTTTGTAAATTACCCAGTTTCACATATTTCTTTACAGCAAGCAAGAACAGCCTAACACAACAGCAAAAATTGTTTAGCTAGTAGAAGCTAAAAGGTAAATTAATGTTTAAAAGTTCATTTAATTTGTAGGTTGAGGATCTGCATAACGAACTCTTTTTTTCTTACCAATATTTGTTTTGGGAGAAAGGCAGAAACCTATACAAATAATACTGTGTTTGAAGAGTAAAGATTAGAGATGGTTTTGGGAAGCATTCCTCAGTAAACCTTTAATAGCAAATGTATTTTAGGTCCTCATAATTCAAAATGATGATGGTTAGGAACTATGGAGGTTATATTACCATAAGACTGTACTAGGGAGTGCTGGTTGAGTATCAACCAAAACGCATGTTTTCAAGTTCATAGATAGGAAACAATCAACCTAATGACCAAGAAGACTCTACCATACAGAGGAGGCTTAAATCAGACGAAGCTTATACATAGACACACTATAGACAGATGTCACAGAGGATTTCCACTTTTTTCCCACTTTTTCAGCACTGACTTTTTTTTCCTCACAGAAGAACATCTTAAACCACTTGAAATGTCTTGCAAAATGTTTCACCTCTCCAAAGAGAAAATTACCCTTACATGCTAGAAAACTACTACTCCATAATATATCAAAAAAAGAGGAAAAAACTATTATGATGTGTAAGTATTAGAAACTTTGAGAAATTGTAATGCAATTAAAGATTTGTGGCTTCCAAGAAATTATGCAAGTTAAAGAATCTGAATGTTCACCACTTTAGATCAATCCTTAGACAAAATTTCTCTACTGTGAATGAGAAATAGACTAGCTTATGTCTCATGAGCCTAACCTAAGAGAACATAGGATAAAGAAAAGAAAGACATACTCTTTTGGGATAATGTACAAAAACATGTCAACAAAGGTCATAAATCTTTATATAAAACTAGAAATGGAGCTACTGATAGGGAATAAACCATCCTAGTGGGAGCCATCTTTTTCAATACACTAGCTCAAAAATTATATTTATATACATATTAGTCCATTTTCATACTGCTATGAAGAACATCCTAAGACTGGGTAATTTGTAAAGACATGAGGTTTAATTGACTCCCAGTTCAACATGGCTCAGGAGACCTCAGGAAACTTACAATCATAGCAGAAGGCAAGGGGGAAGCAAGGTACCTTCTTCACAAGATCGCAGGAAGTGCTGAGTGAAGGGGGAAGAACCCTTTATAAAACCATCAGATCTTGTGAGAACTCACTCATTATCAAGAGAACAGCATGGAGGAAAACATCCATATGGTTTAATAACTTCTACCTGGTCTCTCCCCTGACGTGGGGATTATAGGTATTATAATTCAAGATGTGATGTGGGTGAAGACATAAAGCCTAACCATATCAACATAGTAAATAATCTTTTGAAATTGTTTATAGTTAACAAAATGAAAATACAGATAATAGATTTAAAATACATTTTCAACAGAAATGTGTGACTATATGTTTATAGATATCAATAGTGTACGTACAACATCTGTGAACAGCTGACCAGAAAAAAGTCTTTGTATGATTAGTCAATAAACAACTTTGGAGGATAAAGCAGGGTTCGTGTTCATTAGTAACCGATAAACTACATATAAACAACAGCAAAATGAGAGATGACCATTACCTTTGTGAACTCATTGTGATGGGAATCTTCATGCAGGGTTTGTTCAAATTGATTCAAGATTTTGGTGAAGCAATTTGGTGAAGCATATCTGAATTGATATGCATGTTATTTCCTTCAGTCTCAAAGTTCATGTAATAGCATCTTAACTCAGAAAACTAAAAATTGAGCACATTAGCTAGCAACATTTGATTGGAGTCTTTAGTTAGTAGTATTGCATTACTGTTCATTTCCTGGTTTTGATATTGGCACTGTGGTTATATAAAATGTTACATATAATTAGAGGAATTTGGATGAAGTGTGTAAGGGAATTCTCTGTACAATATTTGCAATTTTTCTGCAAGTCTAATTGTTCCAAAATAAAAAGATAAAAAACAAAACAAAATGTCAGAACAAAAAATTTTTAAAAAGACATGGCAAACCAATGTAGGTACAAATTCTGTTCCTTAAATACTTAACTTTATTGCAAATACAATAAAATAGAGACAGAAAAAAATTATTCTTATTTGCAGACACATTTCTCCACATAAGCCAAACATAATCAACTAAAATTTTGTTACAATTGAAAGGAGAAGGTCCGGATGTAAAATGAACAATCCAAATCAAGAGCTTTCTTGCACACCAATAATAAGTTGGAGGATTATGAGAAAAGATCTGATTCACATTGGAAACAAAAAACTTAAAATGATTATGAATAACCTTAACAAGAAATTTTATGTGTACATCTATATACAGTGGGCCCTTCATATCTGCAGGTTCCACAACAGTGGAGTCAACCAACCACAGATCAAAAGTGTTCAAAAAATAACAATACAACAGTAAAAACTGTTAAATTTAAAAAATATATTATTACAACTATTTGCATAACATGTACATTGTATTAGGTATTTCATTAATCTAGAAATGATATAAAGCTTAGTATGTGTGAGGATGTGCATAAAAGATATGCAAATACTACACCATTTTATGAAAAGGTCTTGGACATTTGCAAATTTCTATATCAGGTCCTAGAACCAATCCCCTAGGGACAACTATACTGGCCTCAGTATTTTGTTTCTCTTTTATTTTGGGGAAGAGCTTATGTAATAATGATATTAGTTCTTCAAAAATTGGTAGAAATATCTAGTGAAATAATCTGAGCCTAAAGTGTTTTAGTTCAGTGTGTTTTAATTTGGTTTTGTTTTTGTGTGAGGGGAGCTTTCTGACTATGCATTCAATTTATTTAATGTCTATAGGAATATTGACATAATCTATTTTATCTTGGTTCAATTTTGGGCATTGTAATTTTAAGAAATTGGTCCATTTATTCCAAGTTGTTGAATTTATAAGCACAAATTTGTTCATAGTATTCCCTTATTAGCCTCTTTTAATTGTACTGGAATTTATACTGATAAATCTGCATCATTGCAGGGACTAATGATTTGTGTTATTTATCCTTTTTTTTTTTTTTTGCAGTCTTGGCAGAGGTCTATCCATTTTATTGACTTTTTTAAAAGAATCAGCCATTTCTTTTATGAATTTTATCTTTGGTTTTTCTGTTTTCAGTCTTACTGGCTTTTGTTTTTATTTGCTCCTCACTTGTGATTTTTCTGGGTTTACTTTGATATTCTTTACTATTCTATGAAGTAGAAACATAGTTTGTTAACTTGAGATCTTTGTTTTTCCCCGAATAATTTGTAAGCACTAAATAAATGCCTTTCAGCATTGTTTAGTTGGAGCTCAACTATTTTTATATGTGGTTTTAGATTTCATTTAGTTCTATGTATTTTTAAAATTATTTGATGCATGAATTATTTACAAGTGTATTATTTAATTTCTACTTATGTAGAGATTTTCATTTGTCTTTATGCTATTCTCATTTCATTCCATTATGGTGACAGAATATGCTGAGTGAGGCCAGCTTATAAGCAACTTCACCGAAGTCTCAGGATACAAAATCAATGTGCAGAGATCACAAGCATTCATATACATCAATAATAGACAGAGAGCCAAATCATGAGCAAACTCCCATTCACAATTGCCACAAAGAGAATAAAATACCTAGGAATACAACTAACAAAGGATGTGAAGGACCCCTTCAAGGAGAACCACAAACCACTGCTCAAGGAAATAAGAGAGGACACAAACAGATGGAGAAACATTCCATGCTCATGGTTACAAAGAATAAATATTGTGAAAATGGCCATACTGCCCAAAGTAATTTATAGATTCAATACTATACCTGTCAAGCTCCCATTGACCTTCTTCACAGAACTGGAAAAAATACTTTAAACTTCATATGGAACCAAAAGAGAGCCTGCATTGCCAAGACAATTCTACGCAAAAAGAACAAAGCTGGAGGTGTCACGCTACCTGACTTCAAACTATACTACAAGGCTATGGAAATCCAAACAGCATGTAATGGTACCAAAACAGAGATATAGACCAATTGAACAGAACAGAGGCCTTGGAAGCAACACCACATATCTACAACCATCTGCTCTTTGACAAACGTGACAAAAACATGCAATGGGGAAAGGATTCCCTGTTTAATAAATGGTGTTGGGAAAACTGGCTAGCCATGTGCAGGAAGCTGAAACTGGACCCCTTCCTTACACCTTATACTAAAATTAACTGCAGATGGATTAAAGATTTAAACATAAAAACTAACACCATAAAAACCCTAGAAGAAAATCTAGGCAACACCATTCAGGACATAGGCATAGGCAAGGACTTCATGACTAAAACACCAAAAGCAATGGCAACAAAAGCCAAAATAGACAAATGGGACCTAATTAAACTCCAGAGCTTCTGCGCAGCAAATGAAACAATCATTAGAGTGAACCAGCAACCAACAGAATGGGAAAAAATTTTTGCAAATTACCCATCTGACAAAGGGATAATATCCATAATCTACAAAGAGCTAAAGCAGGTTTACAAGAAACAAACAAACAAACAAACCCATTCAAAAGTGGGCAAAGGACATGAACAGACACTTTTCAAAAGAAGACATTTATGCAACCAACAAATGCATGAAAAATGTTCATCATCACTGGTCATTAGAGAAATGCAAATCAAAACCACATTGAGATACCATCTCACACTAGTTAGAATGGCAATCATTAAAAAATTGGAAGACAACAGATACTGGAGAGGGTGTGAAGAAAGAGGAACACTTTACACTGTTGGTGGAAGTGTAAATTAGTTCAACCATTGTGGAAGACATTATGGTGATTCCTCAAGCATCTAGAAATAGAAATTCCATTTGACCCAGCAATCCCATTACTGGGTATATACCCAAAGGATTATAAATCATTCTATTATAAAAACACATGCACATGTATGTCCGTTGCGGTGCCATTTACAATAGCGAAGACCTGGAAACAGCCCAAATGCCCATCAATGATAGACTGGACAAAGGAAATGTGGCACGTATACACCATGGAATTCTATGCAGCTATAAAAAATGATAAGTTAGTGTCATTTGTAGAGGCATGGATGAATCTGGAAACCATCATTCTCAGCAAACTGACACCAGAACAGAAAGCCAAACACCACATCTTTTCACTCATAGGTGAGTGATGAACAATGAGAACACATGGGCACAGGGAGGGGAACATCTCACACTAGGGTAGGTTAGGAAGTGGGGAGCTGGGGAGGGGAGGGACAACGGGAGGCAGGGGAGTTGAAGAGGGATAACACTGGGAGAAATGCCTGATGTAGGTGGCAGAGGGGACCGAGACAGCAAACCACCAGACATATGTGTACCTATGCAACAATCCTGCAGGATGAGCACATGTACGCCAGAGCTTAAAGTACAATAAAAAATAATAATAAAATAAGACTTTATATTCATTTCCCTCCTGAAGTAAATCCATGTATGTTCTTTCAATAGGTCACAAAGGCCTTCCAGGCCAGAGAGCTCAGCACACTCCCAGCAGGGAAGTAGCACGGTAAATTCTGTTCATTTTGTTCTGTTTATTAACACATGTAACAAATTAAATCTTGGGTGAATCAGAAAAAAAAAAATTTAAGCCTTTTTTATGGTTGGGGATATGGTCCATCTGAGTAAATATTTCATGAGCACTTGCAAAAAAAGTATTTTCTGCTATCATTAGTTGAGTGTTTGAGTGCTTCTATAGGTCAGTTAGATCCTGTTGATGAATTGTGTTACTCAGATCAGCTATATCCTTGATGATTGTCTGTCCATTTGCTTTATACATGCTTAAGATTGTTTTGTTTTCTGGGTAGATTTTGTCTTTTATCATTAAGCAATATTCCTTGCTTTCTAGTAATTTTGTTTGTATAGTATTCTATTTTATCAGATATTACTATACACACTACTGATACTTTTAAATTAATTTTATTATGATATATTTTATATTTACTTTCAAACTATGCAATTGAATTTGAATCAAGTTATTAAGAGCATATAATTATGTTATTTGTATGTTCTCTTACAATCTCTCTTTTATATGGTGTATTTAAACCACTTTAATCACAGAAAATATTAATATATGTGTCTGTTTTCGCTTTATTTCATTTACTCCAGATAGAGGTTATGATGGGTAGTTCTTTTTTTATCAATTGGAAAATAATGTGCCACTTCCTTCTGGCCTCCATGATTTCAGATAAGAAATCTTCTGTCCTTTGAATTGGTGTTCCCCTAGAGCTAATGCATTATTTCTCCCTGGCAACTTTGAAGAGTTTTTTTCTATTACTTTGTTTTTCAGTAATTTAATAATGATGTGTCTAGAGGTGATTTTGGTGGGTGAGAATTATCCTACTAGGTTTTCATCATCTTCTTGAATCTGTGGTTTTATATATTTTGCCAATTATGGGAAGTTTTCAAACATTGTTCATTGAAATACTCTTTAGTCTCAAGCTTCTTATCATCTTTTTGAGTTAAAATGATATGAATGTTGGCTTTTGTTATTGTCTCACAAGTGTCTAAGAATCTGTTCGTTTGTATTTTGGTTCAAATTATGTACATCTATGAGATCCATCCTTAAGTTTGCTTATTCTCCCCTCTGTCACCAAATTATTGAGCTCATTTAGCAAGTTTTTGTTAATTTCTATTGTTGCATTTTTCAATTTTATACCCATCAGTTATTTACTTTAGTTTCTATTTTGTTTGCTGAGATCCTCTTATTTTACAGTAATTTTTAACTACTTATTGGACTATTTTATGTCATTTACTTCAAAATATTTTTTACATAATTCCAATATCCTTATTTCAATATCAGTTCATTGTCTTTTCTCACGTAAGTATTGAGTTTCCCGATTCTTGGTATGATTTCTCATTTTTTATCCTAGATATTAAAGCTATTATGTTAGAAAAGCCCCATTCATTTTTATTTATATTTTAAAATTTTAGCAATGATTTAAGACCTTGCCAGGACTCATAAAACCTAAACATCTGAATTACATTTTGTTGGTTTTGCTGTATTCCAACTCTAGCAGAGTAGATAGACAATTCCCACTTAAAAAAAAATTTAAAAAGTGAGTACTCTCTCTCCTGTAGAAGTTTTTTCCCAGTAACTTTGGAGAAGGGTCATATTTTGCTATGCTATATTGTATTTTGCTATAAAAATTAGATAAACTATAAAAGTATGAATGTTAGTTATTTACAAGCTATAAATGAAAAATACTTATCTCACATTATTCATATATGCACAACAGCATTCCAAATTTCACAGCAAGAAACAAATGCCAAGACAGAACAATATAAAGAGAAGAAATTTTAACACATCGATACACTGTTCATCTCACAGTTACAAATACAGTGATACTTTCAAGACAAATGCCATTTATAAATATTGCTAAAATTTTTATACATGGGCAGTGGAACCATCCATTTTGAGAGATGTTGATTGCTCACTGAAGAGTATATAGACTTTTAGAATCTCTATTACCTCCTTGTACGGTTTAATACTGAGTCTTAATCTACCTAAAATAATCTAATGTTAAAACAATATATTTAAATAAAGATAAAAATATGTAGTTTCATTATTATAAATGGGAAATAAAGTTAGTTGGACCTTTCATAATACATTTCTCAGTTGATAATGATGCAAATAGATTTTTGGCTTAAATATGAGGCATTCTTTGAAACTTCTTTGAACATTACATGTAAGCAGAGGATTTTATATTTTCTACTTTTGAGGATTTTACATTGAGACTCTCCTCCATTCATTTAAAAATACTTTCTTAATATTGCTTTGTCAATTGATATAAATAAACTATAACACATATACCATTCTTTGCTATTATTTTTAAGCACTCAAAAGATATTTGTTTCTTCATAAGCTTTATTTCAAGCAAAGATTATCTATGGGTCATAACGCCATCATTGAAAAATCAAATAGTTTGTCTCACTGCTTTTCATCAATTATATATTTGAAGCAATACATTAATCATGGACCAATGCTTCTTTAATATAACCTGATTAGTACCAACAATATATTACACATTAATATAGAAATCTTAAGCCATGTTTTATTTAATTTCAAAGAAAATCCCAAAACAGTAAATCATTAATGTGAAATAAGCAAATCATGAATGTGGAAAAAGGAGACAGAGAAAATTAGCATTAATCTATGTTTTCCTTCAGAGAGTCAAACTGCAAACTTGTTGGAAAATCAGGTTTGTAAAAACTGAGACATCAGAATTAATGTGTATCAAAAGACAAGTTTGATGGTGATAGTAATAATAATTAACATGAATTGAATACATGTTTTATCTCCCTTAATCCTCACTACAAACTCATAAAGTTGATTATCTCCATTTCTCTATTGAAACAACAAAGGACACTTAGATCTTAAATAATTTGCTGGTAGACTACATAGCCTATAAAAGATGAGGCTATAATTCAAGTCTATATGTGTGTAGCTGAAAAGCCAAATACTTTAAACTAGTATGCTATTATTTTCAAACTGTCTAATTCTGTCATTTAATCTTCTTGAAACTCTACCTAATCTGAGTAAAGACGACAGTAATCTCTGCTTTCCCCCAGTATTTTCATAAAACTGGAGGTAGAAAAGGTGCGAGAACATTCACTGAACGCTACAAAGGCATGGTGATTACTTTAGAGACTTAAAAGTGAGGAAAACCATAGATAGATTCAAAAAGAAGGTTGAGTTTCCCATGTCTGAAATCCTTGGAACCAGAAATGTTTCAAAATTCTGATTTTTTTTTTAATTTTACAATGTTTTTGTTTACATAATGACACATTTCTGGAGGTGATCCAAGTGTAAACACAAAATTCATTTGTGTTTTATATCCATCTCATACCCATAGCCTGAAGGTAATTTTATAAAATATTTAAAAATAATTTTATGTAGGAAACAAGGTGTATGTATTGAAACATCAGAAAGCAATGACGTTAGGTTAGCACTCAGAAAGTTTTGGAATTGGGTGCAGTTTGCATTTTTAGTTTTCAGATTAGGAATACTCAGCCTGTAACATTTTTTGCTAAATTTTGGAAAGCTCTCCTATAATTTACAGTATAAACATAGTAGAAAATATTGCAAGGAGAAGCAATCTCAGATTCGTCAGACTTCTTTATTTCCCAAATCCTGCCTATAACACAAACAAAAGGTAGCTCATTAGAAAGCCTATGACAGTCTACAAACGATAAGCAAAGTAAAATGTTATTTAACATTATTTCCAAATGTACTAAGGAGAATCACAAAGCCAAATAAATCAGTACTTTTTAGACTCAGGCATAAGAACAAATCTGATACATACCTAAGAGAGAGGATTGGAAGAGATATTACAGGATTTACCTAGATTACCTGAGTCTAGGAACACCAGCCTTATATACAACGACAGTGGTTCCTCTGGAATTCATGAAAATATAAACCACTAATACTATTTCTATGTATCTTTCCTAACTTGATAAAATAGTGTGATCTTGATATCATACAAAATGTTGATACTTTTGTATTTAATTGATATTAAAATAACTGTGGCTGTTAAAAAAGTTAAACTTGTTTTTGAAAATTAAAAAAATAGTATCAATGAATTTCATCAGCAAGATGATGGAATAGGACTCTTCACCCCATGTCCTCCCACAGAAACATCAATTTGAACAACTATTCATGCACAAAAATACCTTCACAAACACAAAGGAAACAAAATGATAGGTTACAGCACCTGAGTGAAGCACAGATATAATAAATAAGATTGAAGAGGGTAAGAATAAGAGTACATAGTGTGTTCTATCTCTATTGCCCCTCATCCAATTGCAGGACACATAGCATGAGCAGAAATTGCCTCTTAGTGAGCAAAGGAGAGGGAAGATATTAATGGACATTGCCTTGGAACCCAAAACTGGCCTTCCCTAATAAAACTCAATGTCAGGCAGGTCTCCATAGCCCCAGACTCCAGACCAGTACCAATGGGCTATGAATCCAGACCTGTCCCAGCTCCAGGACTGTGTCACAGATTCAGTCTTCAGGTGGTCCCACTGCAGTGCTGACGTCAATGGTCCCAGGCTCTAGGCTACACTCAGCACTCAGGTGGCCACAGAAACCCTAAAACCTATACTGTCTTTACTGCCAGGTAGCCACTGACTCTGAATCACCCCAGCACCAGCCTGGTCCCAGCCTTTAAGCCTGTCCTAGCAAGAAATCAATTCTTGTAGCCCTGGTCATCAAACCAGCACCTATACACCCAACTTCCAGTCCAACCCCTGTGGATATACACTCAAATCCCACTCAAAAGGCTAGCCCATACGCTTCAGTCTTAAGCCCACCTCAGAAACAAATTCTACCTCTGTTTTCAAAAATCAGACAGGCATATGAAGACACAGGCTCCAGGCCTGTAAACTACCAGATGGATCCATATAGTCTCACACTCTAGGCTGGCTCCTGGAACTCCTAGCCTGCTCCAGCAGACTTAGGGTTCAGGCCTATAACTGTAGACATCAGCACTTGACAATTAGACCTAGGGTTCAGGACTGTTCTTATGTGTGCATATTCAAATATTGTCTCCAAGGCATCAGAATTCAGGTCAGCCTTCCCAGACATAATCTCTAGGCCTACACATGCACACCCAGTATCCAGTAGGGTTCTAGCTGACATATGCTCCAGGCTGATCCCCAAGGCTATAGGTTCCAGGCCAGCCCCAATGGCTCCAGGCACAAGTTCAACACCTGCAATCATAGGCTCCGTGTCAAGACTCACATACCCAGTCTTTGAACTAGTTCCAACCCAAGTTAACTTCAGGCATGAGGCCAGTGCCCATGGGTCTAGGCTCCAGAGGACCCCAGGGCCCAAGCCTGTTCTATTTTACCTAAAGACCAAACTCACCAAATACACACTAGTGCCACATTAGAACCTGTAGACTGAGGCTCCTAGACCACCCTGGCAAACCAGGTCCAGGGCAGGTCTTGTGGACTCAGGTTTTCAGCTTATTCAAGTGGCTTTAAGCACCAAGCTCATTGCCAGTGCCAGTTCAGGCCCTGTGAATCCAGACCTCATGCTGGTACCTATAAACACAGGGTCCAAACCTGCCTTTATGGACCCAATATTTAAGCCTATTCCCACAAACCCAGTTAAAAAGTCCATACCAGTGAATCTATACTTCAGGACCCAGACACCAAGTATTTACATCTGATTATCCATCTGCTAAGCCAGTTTGCCTAAGGACTCCATTAGCAAGCCAGCCCCGAACCACACCAAATGATTTGTCATTAATCTCTAGAGACGGTAACTGGTAAAGGTCTCTCCCACCAAAAAAAAAAAAAAAAAAAGTCTGCAAAGAGCAGAATAAATCTCTGTATCTTCATATGTGCCAAGATCAGTGTAAGGCAACATGATACATGACAAACCAAGGATACTAATACCACCAAAAAAAAAAAAAAACCCATAATAATCTCCCAGTAGAAATGGAGATACACAAACTGCTAAATAAAAATTCAAAATAATTGTTTCAAGAAAGTCCAACAAATATTAAGAAAATACAGATAAATAATGAAGTAAGAAAAATAATGAATGACCAACATTAAATTGAATAAGAAATTAAAATTATTTTTTTAATCAAATAGAAATTCTGGAACTGAAAAGTACAATGAACAAAATAGAAAAAGAAATAGCAACAATAGTAGAACTGATAAAAAGTGAAGAAAGGATCTGAACTTGAAAACAGGTTATTTAAAAATATATACTTAGAAAGAAAAAACAAATTTTAAGAAAAGATGTCTGCAGGATTTAAAGATCAGTATCAAAAGAATAAATTATCAAGAAATACTAATTCAAAAGGATAAGAAAAAAATTAAAAGAGTAGAAAGGCTATTTAAATAAATAATGGCAGAAAATTTTTTAAATATGAAAAAACATACAAATGTTCAGATATAAGAAGGGCAGAAGTATCTAATAGATTCAATCAAAACAAGACTACACTGAGAAATATTTTAAACAAACTGTAAAAAGCATGCATAAGAAGATAATCCTGAAGCCATCAAGAGCAAGGAAGCAAAGTAACTAACATCTGATGTCATCACCATAGGGCCAAAAGCAGATTTCTCAGCAAAGATTTCACAGGCCAAGAAAGAGTGGGAGATACATTGAAAGTACTAAAGAAAAACAACTTTCTGTAACCAGCAAAGAATACTGTACCCAGTGAAGCTATTCTTCAGAAATAAAAGAGGAAAAAAAGAACTTCCAGACAAACAAAAGTTGAGAGTTCATCACCACCAGAGCTGTCTTACAAGAAATGCCAAAGGGAGTTTTTTAAGCTGAAGTAAAGGATGCTAAATAGTAACACAAAAACATATGAAAGTATAAAACTCTCTGATAAAAATATGCTGTCAAATTCAAAATACTTTATTACATTTATATCTTTAATATGAAGATTAAAAGACAAAAATATAAAGTTATAGCTCTAATAACTTGTTAAGGATGATGCAATATAAAAAGAAAGAGATTGTGGCATCAGAAATGTTAAATGTGGGTAAGGTGAAGTAAAAGTCAGTTTTTTAATGTAATCAGTGTTAAAATGTTATCAGTTTTAAATATCCTGTTTAGCTGGTAGAAATCTGTGATAAGACTCATAGTAACTACAGTGCAAAAATCTATAGTAGATACACAAAAGATAAGAAAGAACCAATGCATACCACTAGAAAACAAATATTTATTTACAAATGAAGACAGCAAGAGAGAAAGAAAGAAATAATAAATCTATGAAACAATCAGAATGCAATTAACAAAATGTCATTAGGAAGTTCTTACCAGTCAATAATTACCTTAAATGTAAATGGATTAAGTTCTCTAACCAAAGTAAATAAAGTGGCTGCATTTCAGGGAGGGATAACATGGGGAGAAATGCCAGATGTAGGTGACAGTGGAATGGAGGCAGAAGACCACATTGCCGTGTGTGTACCTATGCAACAATCCTGCATGATCTGCACATGTACCCCAGAACCTAAAGTACAATAAAAAAAGACCCAACAATATGATGCCTATAAAAGACTTACTTGGTTTGAAAGGATACACATATTCTGAAAGTGAAAAGATGGTAAAAGTTATTTCATGCAGAATGGCAACCATAATAGAGTAGAAGAAGCTACAATTATAGATACTCTAGATTAAATTGACTGATATATTTAGGTCAAAAACTATAAAATAATACAGAAAAGATCTTTATATAACGATAAAGTATATACTCACCAAAAGGATATAACAATTATATATGTGTGTATATATATATATATATACACACATAGATACATATATACATATATGTATATATATACATATGCACCCAACATCAGAGCACCTAAATATATAAATATGTAAATCAACCTGAAAAGAGAGGTAGACAACTACACTTTAGACTAAATTTACCTAAGAGCTATGTACAAAATATTTCATTCAGCAGCACCGGAATACACATTCTTTACCCAACACACAGAATGTTCACCAGAATATATTATATGTTAGATCACAAAACAAGTCTTAAAAAATTCAAGACAAATGAAATTATAACAAGTATGTTTTCTGACCAGAATGGTATGAAGCTATAAATTTATAGAACAAATTTTTAAAAATTTACAAATTCATGGAAATGAAACAATATGCTCCTGAAGAGCCAACTGATCAAAGAAGAAGCTAAAAAGGAAATTAAAAAGCATCTTGAGACAAATAAGAATGGAAACCCAACATACAAAAGCTTATGGGATGCAATAAAAGCACTTTTAAGAGGGAAATTTATAGCAATAAATGTCTACAACAAAAAAGAAGAAAGTTCCCAAATATACAACTTAACATTTCACCTCAGAGACTAGTAAATGAAGAAAAAACTAAGCTCAAAGTCAGTTAAAGAAAGAAAATAATAAAGATTATAGCAAAAATAGGTGAAATGAAGACTAGAAAAACAATAAGAAAGATTAATATAACTCAGTTTTTTTGGAAAATATAAAACTGACAAAACTTTATCTACACTAACTTAGAAATCCAGACAAAAAACTCAAATAAATATAAGCAGAAATAAAGAGAATACATGACAGCTAGTACCCCCAAAATGTAAAATATTTAAAAAGACTACTATGGACAGTAATATACCAACAAATTTGATAACCTAGAGAAAAAGGGTTAATTTCTAGTCACATACTATCTGTCAAGTTTGGACCAAAAAGAAACAAAAGCTAAACATGTCAATAACAAGTAAGGAGAGTGAATTAATAACAAAAAAGGTTTCATCAAAGGAGAGCCCAGGACCTGACAGCTTAACTGCAAACTTTTACCAAACATTTATAGAATAGTTAATATTAATGCTTCTCAAGCCCTTTTGAAATACTGACGAACTCACTTTACAAGATTGGCTTTATTGTGACACCTAGGACAGAGAGGGGTATAACAAAGGTAAAAATCAAATAGAATCCAACAGCCCATTAAAAAGATCACTCAACATGATTGAGTGGGATTTATCCGAGGCATGCAAGCATAGTTTAACAAATGCAAATTTATAAATGTGATAAGCCACATTAATAAAATGAAGCACAAAAAACTGCACAGTTATTTCAATAGATGCCAAAAAAGCATTTAACGAAATTCAACATTTTTTCATGATAAAAACTCTTAAAAATTAAGTATAGAAGTTAATCTCAACACAATGAAGTTCTTATATGACAAATCCACAGCTCATATTGCATTCAAAAGCAGAAAGAAAACTTTCTACTTTTCATCATTGAGTACATAGGGTCTGAAACACAACAAGGATTCTCAACATTGCAACTTCAAGCATAGTACTTAAAGTGCTAGTCAGAAAAATTTGGCATTAGAAAGAAATAAAAGACATCCAGATTAGAAAGGAAGAAATAAATTTTTCCTGTTTGCAGATATTATCATCTTATATATAAAAATCACTAAAAATGCTACCAATAAACTGTCCGAAGAGCTAATAAGCAAATTCAGTGAATTTTCAAAATAGAAAATGAACATAGAGACTTGGAGTGAAGGAAGATGGTGGAATAGAAGGCTCTACCAATTGTTCCCACAACAAGGGCACCAATTTAGCAACTGTCTACACACACACAAAAAAGCATCTTTACAAAATCCAAAAATTAGATAAGCAATCACAGTAGGTACCACTGTGCACATCCCCCCAGTGCGCTGTATCTGGGCCAATGTCTTCTCAAACTCAGCAGACATCCACCACAGAGGAGACAAAATAGAAAAAAAAGAATAAAGAAAATGAAGTACAGCAACTGGATCTAGAAAATACCTCAAAAAGGTAAATCTAAGAATAATTAGCCTTAAAGAAAGAAGCACTGAAGAGGTAAGAAAAACAATCTTGACTCACTGATGCCGCTCCTCACCCACATCCTGGCAGCAGTGGCACGATGTGGAGAGAGAGCATTGCTGTGATATGGGGAGAGGGAAATGGCAGCAATTTTGAGTCATTAAACCCAGCGATGCTCTATTATAACAGAAAACAAAACCGAAACAAACTCAGCAGACATCCACCCACAGAGGGTGCATTTAAACCAGCTCTAGACAGAGGAAAAATCACTGATCCCAGGAGTCTGAATTTGAGTTCCTGCAAGCCTCCCAGTGCCACCTAAGGAGCTCTGCAGCTACAAATAAACTTGAAAGGAAGTCTAGGCCACAAGGATGGCAACTTCTAAGTGAGTTCTAGTATTGAAATTGGCCCAGATACAGTGCACCGGGGAGATGTGCAACCTACTGAGACAAGAAGAATGGCTGAGTGCTGGCATCACTCCACCCCTAATCCCAGGCAGCACAGCTCACAACTCCAGATGAGGCACTTTCTCTCTACTTGAGAAGATAGAGAACAGTGAGGAGGATTTTTGTCTTATATCTTGGATAGCAACTCAACCACAAAAGAATAGGGCACTGGTCAGAGTCATGAGACTCCCTATGCAAATCCTAGCTCCTGGATGACATTTCTAGACACATCACATGCCAGAAAGGAACCTGCCACTTTGAGGAGAAGGTCCCATTCTTTGAAGGATTAATCTGCTACCTGAAGAGCCCTTGGGTCCTGAATAAGCAGCAGTGATACTCAGGTAATATGTCAACGACCTTGGTTGAGACTCTGAGACTTTTTATCTTCAGGTGAGACTCAGCACACTTCTGACTGTGGTGGCTACAGAAAGAGATTCCCTCCACTTGAGAAAAATGGAAAAATAAAGGGGACTTTGTCTTGCACCTTAGGTACCAGCACTGCCACAGGGGAACAGAGCACCAAGCGGATTCTGGAGGTCTGCAGTTCCAGGATTTGGCTCTTGGTTGCCATTTCTGGACCTGCCCTGAACCAAAGGAGAGTCCACTGCTTTAAAGGGTGTCTCAGGCCAGGCAGTATTCACCACAATCTGAATGAAGAGCCCTTGGGCATTAAGGGGACATCAGCAGTAGTCTGGTAGTACTCCCTGTGGGCCTGTGGTGGCAGAGGTCATGGGATGAGTCTCCTTTGCCTTTGGAAAGGTGAAGGAGGAATAGGAAAGACTGTAGGTTGTGGTTTGAATGCAAGCTCAGCTGTAGCCCAAGAGTCCAAGGTAGGTGTCTGTGGTGTTTTATTCTAGTCCTCAGTTCCTGAAACACACATCTAGACATGCCTGGGCCCTAGGGTAACTTGCTACCCTGAACAGAAGGATACTGGCTTGGCTGGCTTGCCCACCTACTGATTGTAGAGCCCCAGGGACTTGAGTGAGCATAGGCCATAGCCAGTGTTAGGAGAGGTCTTGGGCAAGACTCAGTGCTGTGCTGGCTTCAGATCTGACCCAGCATTCTTGGTAGTGGTGGCCACAGGGGTGCTTAAGCATAAGCACCAGCCTAGCTCCAGGTTGTTCACAACAGAGAGACAGACTATGTTTGTTTGGGATAAAGTAAAGGAAAATAACAAGTCTTTGCCTGGTACTCCAGAGAATTCTACAAGGTCTTGTCCAAGACCATCAAGGCAGTACTTCCATTAGTCTGCAAGACCGACAGCATTACTGGGCTTGGGGTTCCCTCTAAAGCAGATACAGTTTAGATCATAATACTCAAGTCCTTTCAAATATCTGGACAGTCTTCCCAAGAAGGACAGATACAAGCAAACTGAGACTGAGAACTCTGCAATAAATGTCTAACTCTTCAATGCACAGATACTGAAGAACATCTGCGAGAATCAACATAAACCAGAAAAACATGATCTCACCAAATAAACTAAGTAAGACACTAGGGATCAATCCTGGAGAAACAGAGCTATGTGACCTTTCTGAGAGAGAATTCAAAATAGCTGTTTTGAGAAAACACCAAAAATTTCTAGATAATATAGGGAAGGAATCCAGAATTCCATCAGATAAATCTAACAAAGAGATTGAAATAATTAAAAGGAATACAGCAGAAATTATAGAGTTAAAAAATAAAAATGGCATACTGAAGAATGCATAAGGGTCTCTTACTAACAAAATCGATCTAGCAGAAGAAAGAATTAGAAAGCCTGAAGACCAGCTATTTGAAAATACACAGTCAGAGGAGACAAAAGAAAAAAAAGAATAAAAAACAATGAAGCACAGCAACTGGATCTAGAAAATACCTCAAAAAGGTAGATCTTAGAAATATTAGCTTTACAAAAAAGGTAGAGAAAAAGATAGGATTAGAAAGTTTGTTCAAAGGAATAAAATAACAAACAGCTTCCCAAACCGAGGGAAAGATATCAATATCCAGGTATAAGAATGCTATAAAAAAGCCAATAGATTTAACCCAAGGAAGACTACCTAAAGGTGTTTGTCAATCAAACTCCCAAAAGTAAAGGGTAAAGAAAAGATTCTAAAAGCAGCAAGAAATAAAATGAAATAACATACAATGGAACCCCAATACATCTGACTGCAGACCCTTCAGTGGAAATCTTACAGGCTAAGAGAAACTGGTATAACATATTTAAAGTGAAAGAAAACCAGATATCTGTTCTCACTTATAAATGAGAGAGAGCTATGAGTGCACAGAGACATAAGAATAATATGTTGAACTATGGGAACTTGACAGGGAAGGTTGGGTAAAGATGAGGGATAAAAGATTACATATTGGATACCATGGACAATTCTCAGGTGATGGGTGCACTAAAATCTCAGAAATCACCACTAAAGAGCTTATCCATGTAACCAAAACAACCTGTACCCTAAAGCTATGGAAATTTTTTAAAGTGATGAAGAAAAAAAAAACCATTTTACCCTGGAATAGTATATCTGGGCAAATATCCTGTAAAAATGGAGGAGAAATAAAGAATTTTTCTGAAAAACAAAAGTTGAGGCATTTCATCAACACCAATCTGTCCTACAAAAAATGCTAAAAGGAGTACTTTAATCAGAAGTAAAAGAACATTAATGGCCATAAACAAATCATCTGAAGGTACAAAACTCACTGGTAATAGTAAGTACACAGAAAAAACATAGATTATTATACCATTGTAACTGTGGTGTGAAAACTACTCAGATCTCCCAGAAAACTCAAACCAAAAACCTACAATATGTATACACAAAAATAAAATAAAATGAAATGAATCCATGTAACCAAAACACCTGTACCCCAAAACTATTGAAATTTTTAAAAGTGAAGGTAGTTTTCTCTTGTGGTATGTTTTAATTTCTTTTAAACATTAAAACATACCACAAGAGAAAATTACCTTCACAAAAACAAGACAGTAAAGAAGGAAGGAAGCCCACAAAATAATGAGAAAACAAATAACAAAATAGCAAAAGTAAATTCTTACTCACTAATAATAACATTGAATGTAGAAAGTAGAAAGGCTGAAAGACGAAACCCTCAAAAATAATAACTATAACTTTTTAATGCATAGACAGTAGGAGATATAAATAGAAAAAGTTTAAAAATGTGCAGATTAAGTTAAATTGTAGAGTTTTATTAGTTGTCTTTTTTCTTTATTCATTAATTTGTTTGATTTTTGCAATCAGTGTTATCATCACTTTAAAATAATGGGTTAATGTTATAACCTGTGTTAAAAGTCTCCCGGAAATCTCAAACCAAAAAACCTACAATAAATACACACACACACACACACACACACACACACACACACACACACACTCAAATAAATAAATGTAAAATAAAATAAAAAAAACTAAAACATACCGCAAGGCAAACTACCTTCACAAAAACAAGACAGGAAAGAAGGAAGGAAGCCCACAAAATAATGAGAAAACAAATAACAAAATAGCAAAAGTAAATTCTTACTAACATTGAATGGACTAAACTCTTCAACCAAAAGATATAGATTGACTGATTAGATTTAAAAAATCATCAGTTGCCTACAAAAAACACACTTCACTTATGAAGAAACAGACAGAAAATAAAGGGATGGAAAAAATACTCCATGCCAGTGGAAACTAAAAATGAGCAGAAATAGCTATACTTGTAGCAGGAAAAAAATGATTTTAAGATTAAAAACTATAAAAAGAGACAAGGAAGATCACTATATAATGATAAAGAGGTAAATTCAGGAAGAGTACATAACAATTTTAAAATACATAGGCACCCAACACTGGAGCACCTAAATATATAAAGTATTTTTAGAGTAAAAGAGAGAGACAGGCTCCAATACAATTATAGTCAGAGATGTCAATACCCCGCTTTCAGCATTGAACAGATCTTTCAGACAGAAAATCAACAAAGAAGCATCAGACTTATTTTGCACTATGGGCCAAATAAATCTAAGAGATATTTACAGGACATTTTATCCAGATCATAATATACATTCTTTTAACCAGCAGGAAAATCATCCTCAAGGATAGACCATATGTTAGTTTACTAAACAAGGCTTAAAACATTTCAAAAATTTAAATAATATAAAGTATTTTCTCTAACTACAATGGAATAAAACTAGAAATCCACAACAAAATAAATTTGTAAACTATACTAACACAAGAAAATTAAACATTATAGTCCTGAATGACCGTTGGATCGATGAAAAAATTAAGAAGAAAATTGAAAAGTTTTTCTTGGAAAAAAAAAAACACACACAACATATCAAAACCTATGGGATACAGCAAAAGCAGTACTAAGAGGGAAGCATATAGCTATAAGTGCCTATATCAAAAAAAGAATAAAAACTTCAAATAAACAACCTAACACTGATCTTAAATAACTAGAAAAGGGAGATCAAACTGAACCCAAAATTAGTCAAAGAAAAGAAATAATAAAGATCAGAGTAGAAATAAATAAAATTGAAATAAAAATAATGTGAAAAGTCAATGAAACAAATATTTTGATGACAACCCAAACAAAATCAACAAACCTATAGCCAGACTAAGAAAAAAAAAAGAGAAGATTCAAATAAATAAAACAAGAAATGAAAAAAGAAACATTAAAGCTGATATTGCAGAAATTCAAAGGATTATTTGTGGCTACTATGAGCAAATCTATGCCAATAAATTGGAATATCTAGGAGATATGGACAAATTCCTAGACACATGTAACCTATCAAGATTAAACAATTAAGAAATTTGAAACCTGAAAAAACCAGTAACAAATAACAAGATTGAAGTGATAATAAAAAGTATCCTAGTAAAGGAAATCTTGTGATTTAATGGCTTCACTACACTACTGAATTCTACCAAACATATAGAAGCACTAATACCAATTTTAGTCAAACTTTTCTTAAAAAGAGGAACTGTTTCAAACTAATTCTAAAAGGCCAGGTGGGGCACAATGACACAGGCCTGTAATCCCAGCACTTTGGGAGGACAAGGCGGGTAGATTATGAGGTCAGGAGATCGAGACCATCTTGGCCAGCGTGGTGAAACCCCGTCTCTATTAAAAACTACAAAAATTAGCTAGGCCTGGTGGCATGCACCTGTAGTCCCAGCTACTCAGGAGACTGAGGCAGGAAAATCACTTGAACCTTGAAGGTGGAGGTGGCAGTCAGCTGAGATCGCACCACTGCACTCCAGCCTGGGAGACAGAGCAAGAGTCCGTCTCAGAAAAAAAAAAAAAAATTGCCCTGATACAAAATCAGACAAAAACACGTTAAAGAGAGAGAGAGAGAGAGAACCCAGTAGACCAATAACCTTGATAAATATGGATGCAAAAATTCTCAACGAAATACTAGCAAATGAAATTCAACAACACATTACAAAGGTCATTCATCATACCAAGTGGGATTTAGGCCTGGGATACAAGGATAGTTCAACGTATGCACAACAATCGATGTGATACACCATATCAGCAGAATAAATGACAAAACCCATATAATCATTTCAATTGATGCTAAAAAAGCATTAGAAGATTCAATATATTTTCATGACAAAAACTCTTAAAAAGCTGTTTGAAAAAGAAACATACCTCAACAGTACAAGCTATCTATGACAAATCCAGAGTTAGTATCATACTGAAGAGGGAAAAGAAGTCTTTTCTCTAAGATTGGAAACACAACAAGGCTGCCCTCTTTCACCACTATTACTAAATATATTAAAGGAAGTCCCAGCTAGAGCAATCAGACAAGAGAAAGAAGTAAAAGACATCCAAAATGGTAATGCAGAATTCAAAAGGTTCTTGTTTTGGGAAAACCTAAAGACTCCACACACAAAAAAAAAATTCTTTTAGAATTAAAAATTTCAGTAAAGTTGCATGATACAAAATTTACATAAAGATCAGTAGCATTTCTATATGCCAACAGTGAACAATTTAAAAAAAAGTAATCCCATTTACAATAGCCATAAATAAATAAAATTAAGTATCCAGAAGAAAAACTTAACTAAGGAAGTGAAAGGTCTGTATAATAGAAATTATAAAACACTGATGTGAATTTGAATAGGATACCAAAAAATGAAAAGATGGTTCATGGATTGGAAGAATCTATATTGTTAAAAGTCTATCCTTGGATGAACCTGGAAACCATCCTTCTCAGCAAACTGACAGAAGAGCAGAAGATCAAACACCGCATGTTCTCACTGATAGGTGGGTGTTGAACAATGAGAACACATGGACACAGGGAGGGGAGCACTACACACTGGGGTCAGTTGGGGGGAGATAGGGGAGGGATGGTGGGGGGTGGGGAGCTGGGGAGAGATAGCAAGGGGAGGAATGCCAGATGTAGGTGATGGGGAGGAAGGCAGCAAATCACACTGCCACGTGTGTACCTATGCAACAATTTTGCATGTTCCTCACATGTACCCCAAAACCTAAAATGCAATGAAATAAATAAATGGAAAAAAAAAAAG